>NC_028357.1:23748493-23763377 GCF_000741045.1 Vigna radiata var. radiata
GAAGAAGAATGGAAAAGCAAACCCTAGAAAAGATGAAAAAGAGCCTAAGCATCCAAGAGATCCTCTCCAGAGAGCAAAATTAGGTCTGACCGTTCTCCCCTGTCAAAAGAATGACTCTGAACTCGCAGTAGGGGTATTTATAGGTGAGGAACGCGTCACAAAACAGGCCCAAGCCCAGCGAGCCACCGCCCGACGGTTTAAGTGTGCCGCCCGGCGGTTTGCCATAATCCTCCAAACCGCCCGGCGACAATCGCCACCGCCCGGCGGTTTCCCTCAGAACCGCCCAACATCAATCGCCATGCCTACTCCTCGTCTTGAACTGCCTGACGGTTTAAGTGTGCCGCCGGGCAGTGCGTCGACTCTTCAAATCTTCATTTTTCTCCTCTTTTCTTGAGTCAACGACCTGTATCTTTAACTCCATTTTTCACTTTCTCAAAAATAGCTACAAAACAATGCAAAACAAGCATAAAATCGCTAAAAACAGCTTTTGACTCTCTACAGACTCATTTATTGAGTTTTGCTTGATTCTAGGCTCATTCCAAGTAGTAAAGGGCGTAATTCGGTCTAAATTGACGTATGAAAATAACTATTTTTCAACCTTCATCAACGTCTCCGTATCGACAAAGGCAAATATCTTTGTATCGAATGAGTTAAACATACAAGCATTAAGCATAAATAAGAAAGCCAACAATTTATAATATAAGCATATGAATAAAATAAGAATTTCAATATAAGAGAGTTTCAAAAGATTACATTGTTCCCCAACAATATAGGTTTAGTTCACCATAGACATGGTGAAACTAGTTAAATGAAAGAATGAAAGAGTAAACCGTAGATTTGATAAATTGGAGCCTAAGTATCCAAGAAACTGCCTCCAAGGAGTGTAGAAGTGCTCTGGACGTCTCTGCTTGCCAAAAGATTACAAACCCTAGGGTGTCCAAGTCTTTAAATAGGACACAAAAATAACAAAAAACAAGTCCAAGCCCAAACAGATCATTAAAATCGCACAAAATAGGTGCAGGCCCGCATTCCCGGCGCTCGGCGCAGAAAACTGGCGCTCAATGGTTAGCCTCATAATCATAGGACGCTCAACGGTCAATTCTGGCGCTTAGCGCCACCCCTCAGTGTTCAATTCAGCTGCTCAGCGCTCACTACAGCAGAAAACAGCGCTCTGGTCAACTTTTCAGCTTTTTGGTCAACTAGTTAACTTTTTTGGTTGACTGATTGACTTTTCTGCATTCTGGTTGACTTTTCTGCACTACAACCATTTGATATTCAACCTTTCTTTCAATTCATTCCAAAAACCTACAAAATCAAGGAAAACCAAGCATAAAACCAAGAAAACCAACTTTGACTCTCTTGTTCTCTAACTAAAGAAAAATGCATGATTTCAAGCTAATTCTAAACCATAAAGGGTGTGATTTAATATCAAAATTAAGTATGAAAATAACTATTTTCCAACCGTTATCAGAAGTCTTTAAACTTTTCCTGAATCGCAAGTAATTTTGGATGCAATGAAATAGTAAGCGTATTCGAATGCAATGACAGTATAGTGGACTTAATGTAGAGAGAAGGGATAAAAAAATAAAAACGTTGTGTTTTATATTGGTTCAGCCAATCTGCCTACATCTAGTGTCCTTTCACTTAACCCGAGATGGAAGCCAATGCACTATATAGATATGAGTTTTTACACCAAGGGCATTATAGCGACCTCACGTCAAAATGTAAATCACCTTTTGCTAACGATTCAAAAACCTTTATTTTTATACTTAATTTTGATACTTAATGCACCCTTTTTTACTTAGAAACTTGCTTGGACTCATGATTTTGGTTTAGTTTTGTGAATAAGAGAGTTGAGGATATACTTGATGATTTTATTACTAAATTCCTTTGATTTTGTAGGTTTTTGGAATGATTTAAAAGAAGGGTTGAAGTATCTAGGAGTTGCAGTGAAGAAAAGTCAACCAGAATGCATAAAAGTCAACCATTCAACCAGAGTGCAGAAAAGTCAACCAGAGTGCAGCGCTGAGCCATAATGAGCGCTAAGCCCCACTCTCTGAACCAATTTTCACTATTTTTCGCTTGGGCGACACCGTTGGGCGCCATTTTGAGTGCCGCAACTACCGTTGAGCGGTACTGTAGCGCTGAGTGCCATTTTCGTGGACCTAGGCTAGTTTTTCTGTTATTTTTATTATTAGTTTTGGGCTTGGACCCGTTTTGTGTTATTTTTTTGCCCTATTTAAAGACCTGGACACCCTAGGGAATGTATCTTTTGATGGCTTAAGAACATAAACACATTTTTCACCCCTTTAGGGGTAGATTTCGGGATGCGGGAGCTCTCCTCTTCTCTTTCTAGGGTTTTATCTCTTCCATTCCATTGTACACCTAGTTCTTCCATGAAGATGAAGAACTAATCTTATTTTTTGCTGGGGAAAGATGTAACATCTAAACTATTTCTTATATGAATTGATTCTTGTGTTTTTTCATTAATAGTTAGAGATATTCTTCTTTGCTCAAATGCTTGTGATGTTATGATTTGTAAATATCAGAAGATTTCGAAATCTTGCTTCACAAGAAATTCTCAAGACTTTATTACCACAGTAATTCTTGATTCTTGGAGCTTTTCTCTCTTCTATAAGATTGCAAAGCGCACACTAGAAAGATAGGTTTAATGTCTCAATAGGTCCCTATTTTCGTCAAGAATTTCAAATAGGTCCCTTGCTTTTTTGGTGTTTCAATTGTTAGGAAACAGGTTGGCTTCGTTTTACACCAAGAGGGGGGTGAATTGGTGTTAGTTCAAAAACAAAATCTTTTCGCAATCTTGGTATGAAAATTCAAAGCTTTTGATCTTTCCTTGAAATGCAAGTAATGAAAATTTCAGTGCAACGGAAAAACTTAGTTGACTGCTAAACAGATAAAGTCGACTGAAATAAAGAGTGTAGGGATAGAGAAAATCAAACACTGGTTTTTATACTGGTTCGCCCACAATGCCTACATCCAGTGTCCTTCCAATCTTGGAAGCAAATGCACTATAATTGTTGCGGTTTTTACAACAACTATAAATCTTCTGCAAAAATATAAATCTCCTCTCTAACCCAAAACCAAATATAGCTGCACACACAAAAACAGAATTGCAGCAAGAATCCCCTCTTCTGCAATCTGAACCCACGTTGAACAATCCTCAACGTGTTACCAACACTCTTCATAGGATGCCAAGCCTATCACAGCAAGCTTCATAGGTTGCCGAGCCTTTCACAACAGACTTCACAGGTTGCCAAGCCTTCAGTCAAATACAACAGTCTTCACAAGATGCCAAGCCTTCAAGATCAAACCAGAAGCAAATTCTTTGTGCAGATGTTGATCAATCAGTATGCGCAAAAGACTCCTCAATCTGAATCTCTCTCAAGAAAGATCACCACCGTCTTCTTGGAGAATTCTTGGAGCTTCCTAAACTGAGAACTTTCTCTGAAACAGGACAATGAAAATGTTAGATCACAAAAGTCTCAGAACAAATCGTGTTTTGTTCTATTTATAGTTTTCCTGTCATTCTCAGTCGAATAGCCTACTAATCCAGTCGACTGTATTAAAACAGTTATAACAGACAGTCAACACAAGGCTACTCAATCAACAAAATCAATGCACATTCATGACAGTTAACCCAGTCAGTCAATCCTAACTAACTTTTGAAAATATAGCCGTTAGAGCAAGTAGGCCTAACAGAATTCCAAAATTAACAGCAACGCAGTCGAATAGGTGTTTCGCACTGTCGACTGTCACAAGAAAAATCACTTTGAAATTCTTTTCATCTCAAAATCTCATCAAGTATATGTTCACAAAAATATGTACAAAGATTTTAGCTTAGTCGAATCTGTTACCAGTGTATTGGACTAAACCAAACCTTTGTCACAACAAATATAAGTTCATAAAAGTGCTTGTGAGCTTTTCTTCAGAAATGTGCACAAGTAATCAAAATCATTTTATCACACATTTCAATACAAGCATGTTCCATACATATAACACATATTCAATCATAGGAACACACATTGCAAATCAACACAACATGTTCAACAAAAGCATTTTTCAAATCAATTTGACATATTAGCTGAACAAGTAAACTTGGAACATATGTACTGTTATTAAGCAGTGCGTTGTCATCATCAAAAACCAGTTTGATATTGAGTTTGTGTTGTCAACAATCTCAACAATCTCCCCTTTTTTTGGTGATGCACAACCATGAATAATAACTCAACCATGTTTGCACAGTTCCACATATGATAGTAAAAACAGATAGCAAAAATCAATATTGACAATTCATTTACTTTGCATATACAACAAAAATATCATCAAGCAGATAAAGTATGATACAACAATTCTCCCCATATAGACTTGCTCTCACACACTCATGAAAAATTTCCCCCTTTGTGCATTAACAAAAAATGAATGCTTGATATTTATGCAATTTTGAAAACAGAGAAGCATCAAACAAATATGCAGTTTCAAAATGATAATGATGCTCTCTAAATCACAAGTTCATCACAAATACATATATAAAATACCCCTGAAATGTAGGTATGTGTGATGAAACAATGTGTAAAGAAGTGATATTCCCCCTGCCATTATGCATGAATTTCTAAAACAGTTTGTGTGCACAATGCAGAATATCACAAGTTAATCACCAGTTTAAGCACAAATTTGTATCATTGTTACACAATTCAATCACATATATATGCAATGACACGAATATCAACAATCTCATAATATTATCTCAATTTAGATATAAAATCATGTAAAGAACAAAGATAATATCAGAATACTAATGATTAAAGCAGTCAGTAAGGATAGAAGAAAATTCCAAAATTAGAATTGTTAACCCAGTGTAGACGCAGTCGAATGCTTTGAATCATCAGTCGAATGCATTGCTTTACCGAATGTACACTAGAAAAAGTCGACTGACACATTTTAAAACACTTTGAAATTCTTTTCAGCTCACAACATCACTTAGCACTGATTCTCAAAATCTGTACAAAGGTTTTAGCATAGTCGAATCCATTATCAATGTAGTCGATTATACTATAACTTTGTCACATAGTTATAAGTTCATAAAGGTTCTTGTGATTTTTTTCACTTTACAAAATGTACAGTAAAATATTTTTGATAAAGCAGTTTGCATTGCACATAAGCATGTAAGCATGTTCCACAAATATATCACATAATCAACATAGGAACATCCACCACGGTACATCAAAACATGTTCAGCAGATATAACAATCAGTACAATATAAGAACATGTAATGCAACAACATATGTATTGTTATTAAGCATAGTGTTGTCATCATCAAAAACTAGATTGATATAGAGTTTGTGTTGTCAATAATCTCAACAATCTGCCCCTTTTTTTATGATGCACAACCATGATTAATAACTCAACCATGTTTGCACAATTCATAACATAACAGAGTAATAGCATATAGCAAAAGATTTAACACAGTTCAATTACTCTGCATGAGCAGCATAAAATCAAGCAAATAAAGTATGAGACATAATAGCTATTCTCCACTTTCACAAAGCTTTTATACTTTCTCTCATACTCTTACATATCTCTCCCCGTTTGTGCATTAACAAAAAAGGAATGCTCTAGATTTATAAGCAGATTTTAAAACAGAGATGCATTAGAAAGATATGCAATGTATGAAATATAATGATGCTCTCACAATCATAATTTAATCACATAACAATGTTAACCCCCCCCCCCTGAAATGTAGGCATGTGATGTAAAATGTGTAAAGAGTGATACTCCGCCTGTCATTATGCATAATAAAATCAAATCAAATGCACAATGCAGCATATCACAGATTTAGCAACAGTTGAAGCACACAGTTGTATCAAAGACAAGATGTCAAACAGTATAGATATGCAATGATACAAACTTCAACAATCTCATAATATTATCTCAAATAATATATTTGCAGCAGATAATAGCAGAGATAATAGCAGATTATATGATTTAAGTAATTAGTAGAAATAAAACCAAATTCCAGATATGGAATCGTTAACCCAGTTATACGCAGTCGAATGCATTAAATCATCAATCGAATGCATTGCTTCTGAGATGTTGAATTCCAATTGTAGCTTCCAAAGCAATGTTCTTCCTGCAAAACCTTTCAACAACCTTTTCTAGATCAAGCATTTTGGTTAAGCAAGAATTATATTTGAAATAATAGAAGTCAATATGTAAAAATGCTTGACAGAATAAGCATAGTTGATTTCATACAAAACACAATCGAATTAATCAATCAGTATATCAGATATTATTCAAACAGATTAAAAGCAACTTGATTGATTCAAAATCCTGATTTCATTTCCTTGAAAAAGATATTACAATGATAAGACCATACAAGGAAAGTTCAGAAGAAAGAGTAACAAAAGATGTCATACTAAGCCATTCACACAAAACACATCTTATGATACTAGACACATAAGAAACGTCAAAGAAACGCAAGATTCCAGCTCTCTAATCTATTCAGAAGGTTTCAGTTGAATCCTTTTCATCAAACTCCTATGTGTTTGAATTTAGATTTTCCTTCTGCAGAAGTGTGAGTCTTTCTATTTTATCATGTTGAATACTTATCTGATCAGCAACATATTTCTCAAAATTTGATTCTGGAAAGAACCTTGTTCCTTTGATTGTCAACTCCAATGACTTTCCTGGAGAGCTTTTAGAGAAATTTTCCCCCATAAATCTTCATCCATTTATGGTTTTTACCAATCCGAGAGACATATGTGAGTCTCTGTCTAAAACATTGGAGGAAGTCCAGATATGTTTCTGCTCATTACTGACATCAACCCCTAAAAGCACCAAGATTTTGCTAATAAGTCATCCGTAGGGTAGACAAAATGACCTCGTCAATGCAACATACTCCATATGGTTTTTTATCACTTGTAGCCAGTTTGTAGGAATATTATTTTTGATGGAATGCAGCAAATATATATCCTCTGTAGACATGCGATCATTCTTGTTTCCGCAGGGCAAGATGACATTTTCCAAAAGATGAATGATAATCTTTTCTTCTTTCAATAACCCTTCATGTGCAAAGATGCATTCTGTTGAATATACCCCTGGAAATCTCAACCAATCTTGATAAACTCTTTTCTTGCACAGCACGCTATTTATTTCAGTTGTAGATAGGTGAGAAAAAGCACCTTCAGTGGGTAAGTTTGACACCATGTTCCAAATGAAATCATTTAGATGAATATCAATGCCTTTCACCCTTGAAACAATGTCACCATTTTCAACTTTCAAGTTATGATAGAAAACTTTGACAAGGTCGGGATACTAGTTTCCCTTCATTTAAACGAACTCAGATAATCCTTGTCTCTCCAGCCAGTAAGGAAATACGAATCCTTCCCTCTTGAATACGTCCAAGTTGATGCTCATTGGTGTAACAATCGTTTTGAAGGAACTACATACAAAGCTTGGACGATTTTCTTCATCACTGATCCAACCCATTGGATCAGGTTTCCTAATTATGTGGGATCGCACTTCTCTTTCTTCATTACCAGCGCAACTTGAGGATTCCATGATGATGAGATTCTTGAAAACCTTCCTTCCAAGATGAGAGAGAATTTTGAGAGATTTCAAGAAACAGAATTCAAAAGAAATGTTTGACCCGCAAAGACAAAACAAAAGGCGCGGAGTGATTATTACAATAAGACTAGGTGCACTATATTATGAACAGTTACACGAACCAGAGATCGGTTAAGTTGATTTGACAGAAGGTTGACCGTTTATCGACACAAGAATTTTTTATAAGAAGTAGTGTTTAGGGACACATGCAAAAAGTAGTCGAATGTATTAGAATGGAAGTCGACAAAGAATTATGAAATTCATTTTCAAACAGTTCAATCAATCAAATTAGTAAGCATTCAGCACAGACAATCATACAACAACAATCAATCAATATAAGCATGATGCAACAGATAGATACAGTTTTACCAGTTGTAGATTCTCAAGATTTTTTATGTATTCCATAGTTGATTCATCCTTGAGATCACTCTACATTAGTTGAGTATCCTGCAAAACAACTAAGTTTTGGTTGTTGGTACCCATTTGACTTTGGGTTCATGATTGTTAATCCTTGTTACATGTTCCTTTGGTATCCAAACACATAATCCTTTAGGAACAACAACATTTCTGTAATAGCAATTTCTAACAGTATGACCAACACAATTGCAATAGAAACATGCATTTTTAACAGGTTTACTTAAATCAGTAAATTTCCTAGCATTGGTTCTGTTAGATTGAGCTTTGTAACCAATACCTTGTCTATAAATTTCTCTGCCAAAAGATTTTAAAATAGCATTCAAATATTCTCTACCTTAAGTAAACTTAGCTAGCGTGCTAGTCAATTAACTTATCTTTTCAATATGATCAGAACAAATTTCACAATCTTCTTCTACTGTAACAGCTTTAATTTCAACATTCTTAGCAAATAACAAAGCTTCATTTAACTCTTTTTCTAATTTCTCATTATTAGCAACAAGGTTATGAATTCGATATTCGTAGTCTCTTCTTTCAAAGTTCAATCGATTAAACTTGTATTCCAGTCGCATTGCTTCAGCATGCAGTTCTCTGAATGTCTCTATCAGTTGCTGAGATTTCTCTTTTATAGTTAGCTTCTCAAATTCATCATCACTGTCACTTTCAATTCTTGATGTTCCAGCCATGTGACATATGTTGGATTTCTTCTCTTGATCAGGATCCTCATCACTTGAGCTTTCTAAATCTGAGTTCTCCTAAGCAATATAAGCTCCTTTCCTTTTCAGATTTCTGCCTTGAGGGAATCTTTTCTTTCCTTTTTGCTTCGGCTGTAAGTCAGGATAGTCAGCCTTGATGTGACCTTCCTTTCCATTATCATAGCACTGGACAATGTTTGTACTAAAGCTCTTCTTTTTGTTTTGACCTGCATGGTTAGACACTTGACTATCATATTGCATAAGTCGACTAAACTTTCTTACCATCAAGGTCATCAAATCTTTTTCGCCCATGTCTGTTTTTGAGATGTTCTTGCTTGAGGCTTTCAGAGCAATGGACTTCTTCTCTTCAATCTCCTCTTCATCCTTTAATCTACCAAGTTCCAACTCATGTTCGCGTAGCTTGCCAAACAAGGTAGCCATGCCATGCTCATCGTTGTAAGATCCTTGGATTCAGAGATTGCTGTGACTTTTGGTTGCCAACTCCTGTTCAGACTTTTCAAAATCTTGATGTTGATCTCCTCCTTATCAAACACCTTACCGAGAGTCGTTAGATGATTTACAATATGAGTGAATCGTTTCTGTAGAGGCAATTATATTTCTAACTTTAACATCATACTGAGCTTTTCTATTCTCATCAGCAGTCCACTCAGTAAAAGCTTTTGTAGGCACAAATGGACCATTTAAGGTGGCATCAAAAATTCCCTTATCTTGTGATTCAAGAAAGATTTGCATTCCGATTCTCCAAAAAGGATAATTTTCACCAGTAAACAGAGGTGGTCTATTTGTTGAAGCACCTTCACCAAAAGTTTGAAAACAAGAAGCCATCCCCAGGTTTTATAGTCGAATAAGATAAAAACAGAGTCGACTAAATTTTCAAATATCTTATGAAAACCAACTCCAGTGCCAATTGTTGGAAAACAGGTAGGTTTCATTTTTACACCAAGAGGGGGGGTGAATTGGTGTTGTTTCAAAAACAAAATCTTTTCGCAATCTTTTATCAAAAGTATAAACCTTTTTTATCTTTCTTGAAATGCAAGTAATGAAAATTTCTATGCAGCGGAAAAATGTAGTTGATTGCGTAAAAGATAAAGTCGACTGGAAATAAAGAGTGCAGGGATAGAGAAAATCAAACACTGGTTTTTATACTGGTTCGGCCAATAATGCCTACATCCAGTGTCCTTCCAACCCAGGAAGCAAATGCACTATAATGGTTGCGGTTTTTACAACAAGGAATTTATAGAAGAACTTCAAAAATATAAATCTCCTCTCTAACCCAAAATCAAAATATAGTTGCAATAACCAAAACCAGACTTGCAACAAGAATCCCCTCTTCTGGAATCTGAACCCACGTCGAACAATCCTCAACGTGTAAATTCCAGCACTCTTCAAAGGATGCCAAGCCTCAACACAGCAGTCTTTACCGGATGCCAAGCCTTCACAGAATGTACTAGCCTTCACAGGATGTCAAGCCTTCAATGATCAATCAAGAAGCACCTTTTTTGTGCAGTTTCTGATCACACAGTCAGCGCGCAAGCTCTCTCCCTTTAAATCTCTTTCAAGAAAGATCATCACCGTCTTCTTGGAGAATTCTTGGAGCTGTTAATAAAGAACTAAATCAAAAACAAAAAATGAAAATGTTACAGTTATCAAAAGTCCCTAAACAATTCGTGTTTAGCCTATTTATAGTTTTCTATCAGTCACTTAGCACTGATTCTCAACATCACTTAGCACTGATTCTCAAAAGTTGTACAATGGTTTTAGCATAGTCGAATCATTATCAATGTAGTCGACTGTACTATAACTTTGTCACACAATTATAAGTTCATAAAGGTGCTTGTGATTTTTTTTCACTTTACAAAATGTGCAGTAAAATATTTTTGATAAAGTAGTTTGCATTGCACATAAGCATGTAAGCATGTTCCANANATATATCACACAATNAACATAGGAACATACACCACAGTACATCAAAAAATGCTCAGCAGATATAACAATCAGTACAGTATAAGAACATGTAATGCAGCAACATATGTACTATTATTAAGCATAGTGTTGTCATCATCAAAAACTAGATTAATATAGAGTTTGTGTTGTCAACAATCTCAACAGTTATATCAACCATCTTGAGTGTCTACAACTGGTAACATGTATTATCTTACTGCATCATGCATAAAAAGATTGATTGATTGATATGTGATTGTATTTATGATTGTTTGATTGATTGTTTGAATGATTTGTATGAAAATCAATTTTTACGAATTATAGTCGACTTGATTATGAGCATAGTCGAATGTGTGTCTCTGTACGTGTGTGTCTTTTTTGAAAACTCTATGTCATACAGTAGTCAACTTTGATTTTATCAAAATTGACTTTGTTTTCACTCTACTGTTAAAATTTGAATTCCAATTAAACCATTTTTTGCACCAAATTTTTTATGCAAATTTTTTCCCTCCAAATTTAATTGTGATTAGTTTTTAACCTAATCTCTATGGAACCTATCATTGAGCATATCAGTATTCTCTGAATCACTACTTTCTCCCTGTCTCAATCTAAGTTTTTCTTTTTTCACTCGTAAGAAATTGCCTCTAAGTCAGCTCAACGCAAGAGAGTAAAATCAATCGGCCAAAAGAATTTAAGGTGTGTCTGTGATTTAAATGGATGGATCAGCGATGATGAAATGCAGTCAAAATTTCTAGATTGTTGGAAGATGAGAAGTTTGATTACTCACAAGTTTCTAAAGTTGAGATACTTTAGAGAAGAAGGATTTGAATTTCAAGATTAACTGAAACGACAAGGGCTGAAGAAGTTTGTTGAAATGGCAAGTCCTTGTTATCCAGACCTCGTAAAAGTCTTCTATTGCAATCTAAGGATTGAAGACGATACTCTTTGTTCAAGAATGAAAGAAGTTGACATAAAACTGACAAATGAAGGCGAAAAATGTCAACTGGGCATTGAAGGGTTCCATAAGTTCACGGTTTATCACGACAGTCTGAGAAATCTGGATGACAGTCAAGACTATTCTAACTACAAGACTGGTGGAATGAAAATAAATTATCAACTTACAGCTTTTGTCATCTCTTGCATTCTGATGCCAAGGGGAGTAAATCATGTTCAAGCTACCACCGAGGATTTATTTCTGCTAAAGGCAGTAAAGGAAAATATTCAAGTAGATTGGCCTGCAGCAATTTCTGATAACATGTTGAAAGTCACAAGGTTGGAGTCTGCAAAACTGCCTTACTGCATCTTTATTTCAAAAATTTTTATTCATTTTGGAGTGGACTACATAGGCGAATCGAGTGAGTCATATTATAGAACCATTCTCATTGACAAGTCTGCCTTGCACTTAATGCAGATTATGAGGACACCTGAAGGATGGGTGTTTAAGAATGAAGCTGCAAATATTGATGGTGAAACAAATTCTGCTGGCGCTTCTCATATAGAGCAAAATCTGAATTTGCGATAATTGTGTTAAGGGAATTAAAAGCACTCAGAAGGATGATTGAGGAACTAAAAGACAAGTCTCGGTCGACTGAAGTGAATGTTGAAGAATCTGAAGAAGAATGCACTCCTGATACATCTTCAAAGAAAAGCACAGACGAAAGTACTAAAGATGAGAATACCGATGACTGTAGGAGTGATATGGTTCTTGGTGATTTTGTTAAGAAAAAACGAAAGAAGAATTAATTTTGTACCTTGATAGTTGTTTTAGATTGCTTATTATTATCATTTTGTATGATAGACTTGTATGTCATCATACTATCTAGTTAATCGTTTGTAATATCTTTTGAACAAGAAATGAAATCAGTTGGTTATGGTTTAAATTCATTTGCTCTAAAATTTCTTGATTGAAATTGTTTGAATGAATATTAAGATCGACTGAGTGATTATTGAAGTTGATTATGCACATGTTCACTGTTACATTAACTCTTTTGCATACTCACTTCTTAACTGTATAATTTCTTGCATTACTATGATTCTAAATTGCTTGATCTTCAAAAGATCGTGAAAGGTTTTGCAGGAAACACTGCTTCTAAACTTACAACTGGAATCACAACTCAATGAAAAGCAATGGAATCAACTTGAATAATGGATTACAACTCATTTACTGGAATTTGGTTATTAAGTTGTTTGATCATTTTGTATTGGTTATCTTCATTATATCTCTATTTTTATTTGATTGTTATCTCCGTGAGAATATATTGTGAGATTGTTGATAATTGTATCTTTGTTTGATTGAATTGCTTGCAATTATAACACTAATACAATTTTGATACAAACTATTGTATGCTCTAATACGTGTTAAACTGCATTGTGCATCTGGATTTGATTTTGAAATATGCATAATGACAGGGGGAGCATTACATGATTGCATAGATTTTTCACATGCCTACACTTTAGGGGGAGATTTTTCTTTAAATCATGTGAATATCTGTGATAGGGGGAGCATCTTTGAATGTTAAATTTGTTTACATTGATGCATCTCTAGTATTTCATTTTATCAGCATATCAATACCTAAAAGCAAACCTTTTTTGCTAATGCCCAAAGGGGGAGAAAAGTTTGATTGATTATTTGCTTGATATGTGATTGTTTGATACTGTTTATTCAGAGTAAATGTTCTGAAATATATTGAAATTACCTTTTGTTTGCTCTGATATATTGGAAAAATCATTTAATCACTTGTTATTACTGAATGCTTATATTAGCTCTGATGTTGGTGATTACTTGACTGTTTTTATGTGTTGTTTGTGTACAAACATGGTTGTGCATCATCAAAAAAGGGGAGATTGTTGAGATTGTTGATAAGGGAAGCATTGGTTTAGCTGAACCTTAATTTCACAATGGTTTTTTATGATGACAACACAATATTAATAACACATGTATTGTTTGTGTTACATGTTCAATTCTTTATTGTGAATGATATCTTAATGAACATGTTTGTGTTGATTCTCATATATGTGTGTATATTCATTTATTTTATACTGGATATATCTTTTGTGATTGCATTACATATGTTTAAGAAAAGAAAACCACATGCACTTTGTTGAACTTATATTGTGTAGCAAAACTGCAAGTTTTAAGTTGACTTCGTTATGGAGTAAGTCGATTAAAACTCGTGATTTTGCACAGATTTTCAAAAGCAGTACTGTGAGTGATTTTGTATTGAAAAGTATTTCAAACTGAGTTGAAGTGTCTAAGTCGACTGCACGCGCTGTGAATTCGACTTAGTTAGTTATTTGTTTTGAAATTTTGTTAATGCTTTTGAGTTGTAACTGCTATATTTCAACTGTATGTAAAGCATTAAATGCAAGTCAACTGAATCAAATGCGAAATCAATTTGGTTGTTATGATTGCTACTAATTTGTTTTAAATGTTATAACTGTTTAATGACAGTCGACTATATTAGTGGCAAAGTCGACTATAGGAGCGTTTGATTTATAGAAAACTATAAATAGACGTGACTCTAATGATCACAATACGGACTTTGGATATTCGAACATTTTCATTTGATATTTCAGATTGTGATCTCTATGTTAAGGCTGTAAGACCTCATCAAGAAGACGGAGGAGATCTTTCTTGGAAGAGTTTCTTAAGGAGGAAGAGAATTGCGCGTACTGTTTGATCATGATCTGCACAAGTTGGTGTTCATCATACTGATCAAGTTTTCTATCAATCTTTGGAAAGATTGTTGTTGTCCTGTTGGGATTAAAGGAGATGGACACTTTGAGGATTGTTCAAAGTGGGTTGGAGATTGCAGAAGAGGGAATATCTTGCTACATATCTTTGTGTTGACTACCTATACTTTTAGTTAGAGGATTAGAGAGATTGTCTATATTTTTGATGTGGAGGTCTCTATACAAATCTTGCTGTAAAAACCTTGACTAATATAGTACATTGGCTTCCTGGTTGTGGAAGGACACTGGATGTAGGCATTGAGGCCGAACCAGTACAAAAACCTTGTGTTTGCTTTCTCTTTCCCTACACTTTTACTTTAACTCGACTTTACAATTTACACAGTCAACTTTATATTTTCGCTGCACTTAAATTTTTTATTCCTTGTGATTCAAGAAACTTTGTAAAGGTTTATACTTTACGAAAAAGATTTTTAAAAGACTCTGATTTTTAAACCTC
>NC_028357.1:23763467-23812758 GCF_000741045.1 Vigna radiata var. radiata
ATATATATATATATATATATATATATATATATATATATATATATATATATATATATATATATATATACCAAAAGTTTAGTAAGAGCAAATATTTGCTTTCTTATTTTATGTGTGGATGGCATTTTGCTTGCACCTAATGACAAGGAAATGTTATATTAGGTGAACTAATTTATCTCAATGAACTTTGATATGAAGATATGGGTGAGCATCTTGTGTCTTTGTATAGAAAGATGTGGAGGTATATTTGGTTTATCTTAAGGGACCTATATCAACAAAGATTTAAAAAGGTTTAATATAAAAAAAAAAAAATCACTAAGTGAAACTCATATCTTGAAGGGTGATAAGCTTGAGTTGGGTCAACTCCAAAAAAGTTATCTTAAATAAGAAAAAACAAAGAATATTCGACGTGCTTCTTAAGGTGTTAGAAGTTGAATGTATGATCATAAGAGCATTCATAATTGGACCTTTAAGAAAATATTAGAGAAATCCAAGCATTGAACATTGAAAAGATGCAAAAAAAATTAATGAGATACCTTCAGAGAACACATTATTTCTTACTCATTATAAACAAATTGATAGTTTAGAGGTGATAAACTAGTTGCATTAATACTAGAAAAAATCTGGTTATAATTTTATGTGATTTTGTAGTGTTGTATCATGGAGAAACAAAAAGCAAACAATGAAAACTACTTCCACTATAGAGGCAGAGTTTTTTTTTTCTTGTTTTGAGGTTACCTCACATGGAGTATTGTTGAAGAGTGTTATATATGAGCTTAAAGTTGTGGGATCAATTGAAAGGTCATTGAAGTTATATTTTGATAACTTTGTTGAGGTATTTATTGCTAAAAATTGTAAAAGTGGAAGACAAAGTAAACACATTACATTAATTATCGAGCCATAATAGAATGTGTTTCTCTTATTAGAGGCATGCCATGGAAATATTTTAAGGATCATGTGGGTAGATGGAGATGTAGTGACAATAACTAATTTTACTTTGATAAAACTATTATTCTACTTTTCTCATTGATTGTGCTCATATTTATTTATTTTAGGAAAATTCATTTTACTTGGCCTAGAATAAACATATATCGTGATATATGGGAGATAATACTCAAATTTAGAGGATCTAACATCATGATTCTTATTTGTAGTTTATTGTATTGATTAATAATGACATAAATGAACCAAGTGGGAGAATGTTGGCATTTACCAAAATATGTGAGATAATGAGATATTCAAGTTGAATCAATTGTTTCCATAAATATGGTTCATTTCTTTAATCAATTTTCATAGTCATTGCATGGATTTTGGGATTACAAATTTTGTAACCACTTATTAGAACAATTACCTTGTGATGGGAAAACCTCAATACGTTCCCCAAATGCTTTGTGCGTTGGGTCATCAAATATGTTCTTTTCTACATTACATTACACCATAATAACTTAAAGAGAGCTTTTGAAACTCTAAAAACATAATAAAGAATTTGTATGACTTTGACAATGACTAATGGTTGAATGTTTGTATTATTTTTCAATTTTCACTTTTAGCTTTATCAAAATTATCTCAGAAGGTCATAAATGATCAAAATGTCTAAGCATATCTTAGAATGTCCAAATTAACAAGCAAACTCATTTTCTAATGACCAAGCAAGCAAAGAGTTAGATGATCAAGAAAAAATAAAAAAGGAAAAATGGAAGAGGATCTTAATTCATAGTCTACCTTACATTATTTCATATTTCAAAAACTATAAAATTCTTATGACTTAATGGTTGTCCATTGATTTGATATATTTACTCATATTATTGATTGATTTGCTACAATAACTCATGATTAATTATTTAAATATTTGTTTTAACTCTTTGATTTGAATTCTTTTTGCATTAAATTTTGTATTTATAAATACTAATTTTCCTATTAGTAATAATACACCAAAATTACTATCCCTTATCTTTTACACTCTCTTCTTCTTCTTTTCTCTTCTTTCTATTATTAGCTTTATTTTATAACATATTATTATCACATTGCTCCATAACTAAGCTAGTAGAGGCATTTTCTCTCTAAGGACAATGCTGTACATGTCTCCACACATACTCTTTCTAAATTTTTTTTCTCATTTACAATTTTATCTTATATTCTTATTTTATGGTAAGAACTGTTTCACTTTGTCAATGTCATCTGTCTTACTATTATTATATTTATTATTATTATTATGATGATTATTATAATTATTATTTTATTTTCTATTTTTCTAATATTTAATATTGTTTTATTAATTTTATAGCTTTATTCATGATAAATGATTATTAAGAATATTTATGTGTTAATTCAAAACATGTCAAATCTTACAAAATTTGAATTTGTGACCTTTAATATTATGAAGAATAATTATGTTTCTTAGATATTAGATGTTGAAATAATTTAGATGCAAAACGATTAAGGAAATTAATTAAGCAACTAAGCAATTAATTTTTTTTCCTGCAACAATAATATCATGAAAATGGATTTCACAAATATTTTGAATTTATTTCATGTCTTCTTGTGGATGAACAAAATAATGAGATTTTGATGAAAAATTGTGAGACTTGCCCAATCGGATCTATTTCATTCTCAAAAGTGAATGCAGCAATATCCGATTCATATTTTTGTGGCTATGATCGTGCTAGTGATCATGGTTGTGAATAATGTCATAAAACATATTCTTTGTCACCTTAAGGGTATTATGAATATGGGTTTATTTTATTAAAATGATTTAAATCAACTTTAATGGGTTATACAAGTTATTTATCAAATCCTCATAATGGTTGATCATAAATAGGATGTTTGTTCACATGTGGTGAAACAATGATTTCATTGTAGTATATAAAACAAACCATATTGGCAACATCACCAAATCATCCAAAATTTTAACATTACATGAGATAAGGCGTGAATGTGTTTGGTAAAGGTTTATAATCCAATCAATATGTTTGACAAACTTTGTAGTCTATCCTAAAAAAAAAAATGGAATCAAGAATGATATATGAAGATAATAGTTCAATTGAAAGGATGATATAAAAATTCAAAAGATTCATTCACGTGAAAAACTTGACAAATTTACAAAATCTTTGTAAACGAGAACTTTTGAACAATTATTCACAAGATTAGAGTCTATCATCTTAAAGATGCGAAGAATATTTTATTGAAGGATAAAGAATTATGTACTTTTCTTCTTTCACTATGTTTTTATTCCGAAATATTTTCCTAATAAGATTCTATACACATTCTCTAATCAATGGACACTCAAAATTAGTGGTTGTCCTTTCTACATGATTTATCCATATGATTGATTAATTTACTACAATTACTCATGATTTATTATTCTTTATGAAATTTAAATATATTAACTATTTGATTTGTATTTTTTTATCTATAAATAAGATTTTTCCCCTTAGTAATAATACTCATAAAAAATAGTTTCAATTCCTTTTTAATGCTTTCTTCTTCTTAATATTTTTTTTAAAATTATTATTTTATTGTATAACAATAATATCTTATTAATTGAAGGTTAAAAGTATAGGACAAAGAGGACGGAAGAGTGGTGATTGCTATTTGACCATTCAGGAAAAATAAATAAATAAAAATATCTATCTAGGATAGGACTGTGTCGGGGGACCACGTCTACCTTTTGACGCATCTCTTCCCTTTTTGGCTATCAATGGTAGATTGTTCCGACCCAACACTTTGGCTCTATATTCTCTATAGATAGCTACGTACAATATTTCTTTTTCTTTCAATTACTTTTAAGGACCAACTGCGTATTTCAAGGGTTATCATTCTCAGATATGGCGCTTTCCATAGCTTCGACAAATCTGACAGCAACAACCCAAGTTTTTACTCCCTCATTTGTATTTTATTTTGGCTCTACTTAACCTCAATAAATCAAAACTTGTTTCATATCGAGTCTTTCATTTTTCCTATTTGGCTTATAAATATAATATTTTAATTAAAGTGTCCTACCAATATTAACTTTTAAATATCTTTTTTACTTTACTTTCAAATTATTTTTGAAAAACGTGTAAGTTTGGGTTTTAGTTTAGAAAAGGTATAGTGTTTCTATATCATGACCTCTACTCTATTTTTATGCTTACCATTATTATTATCATTATATAATAATAATAATAATAATAATAATAATGTCAACCAAATGAAAATTTTAGTAAGTTAAACAAATGGATCTTAGTAATAGTGTCTCATAATGATAAAATGGACTCAATAAAAGTTTATTTTTGAAAAACTCTTGAAAAAATTCCGCGTGAGTTCAATGCACACCCCTCAACTGATAAACTCAGTCAAATGTTTTCTACAATTAGTAGTAAAATATTCAAGAATTAAATCTTGATTTTATTTTGTTTTCTAAACATGATTTGGAATAAGTTATCTTTTGCTGAAGGAGCTTGTACTCATAGACCTATTATTTTTAGTGGTATCAATTGTCAGTTTTGGAAAATAAGGATGAAATTTTTTATTGAGTCATTGTGAATGGTCCATTTACTCCAAAACATGAGGACTGAAGAAGAAGAAAACACAAATTGATTATGCAACGAAAAATAGAACATCTTCCTTGAATTTAAATGAAATTTTAAGAATATCACAATACAATTGTGCTAAGAAAATGTGGAATGTTCTTAAAGTCACTCATGAAGGGACAAGTGATGTAAAGAGAAAAAGGAAACATATACTCTTTGATTTTTTAGGCAAGAGTAGGAATTGTTTAGGATGAAACCTGAAGCAAGTATAATGTTTAGAAATGATTTAAACACACTGTAAATCATTTGACCGGTTTGGGAAAAAGCTTTGATGAAGAAGAGTTGAATATTAAAGTCCTAAAGTTCTTCCATAATTGATTAATAGTTTGATTTAATCCATTACATGTGTCAATACCTATTTTAAAACAAGTTTTCTAAAATTCTATAAATAAATATAGTCTCAATCTTTGAAATAACTTAGGATAAATTACAATAACATTTACAAAGCTATTTTACATATTTCCCTAAAGTGCTTTCAAGCTTTTAAGAGTAGAAGGTTGTGTTGAATTCTTAAGTTTTTGTGTGCTTATGCTACACCGTGTAAACTTTTTTCATCTATATTGTTGATGATATGTATAAGTGTTATCTTTTAGTGTTTGTATATCCTCTTAAGTGGTTTAAGGGTTGATTACTCTTGTGTTCGAAACTATTGTTTGGTTTTGTATAAACAATTTCATTGTTAGTCGAACCAATTTTTCAAGAGAGAAAAACTAAGAACTGAATATAGGATTGGTTGAATCCAAATCAATAATATATTATGTGATATTTTTGTTATTTTATATTCCTCTTTTTATATTACTTTTCATTCTCTTATCAATTAGATTCTCGAACTAATTGCATTCTAGTCTTTAAAATAAAACTCTTACAAAAAAAAAAATTAAAAGAAATTATTTCTTTTAAAAAAAAACTTTAAAATCAATTCACTCCTTCTTAGTTTAACAAGTTAACCATCTCTTACAATTTATATGCTTAATAATATCACAGTGACATTAAGTGATCAACATTTGGATTAACATGCATAAAAATAATTAATGGTATTCAAATATCATAATGTCATTAATGGTGAAAACTATAAACCATAATCAAATATCATATTCAAATATACTATACATTTTCCAAACAATTTATTCAAACACCCAAGCTTATCAAATCCAAGAAGAATTAAAACAAGGTTTAAACCATTTAAGCATCCCTATTTTCGTTCGGTCTTCCCACTTTGGTCCCCTTCTTTTAAACTTTCCCAATTGAGTCCCCAAAATTGTTAATTTGAAGCAATTTAGCCCTTGCCGTTAAAAATCATTAACGGCAGTTAACTGCTAATTTAAAAATAAATTTTATATTAAAAATTTTAATGAATATTCGTGTAATCAAGATTTTAGAAGGGCAAAGTGGGAATAAGGAACACTTTCTTCTTCCTCCACGTTCTCGCTCCTGCGTCTCCAGATTTGGGGGTTTTTGGCTTTTCTGGGTTTATTCTTCCTCCACATTTTCAATGGTCATCTCAGGTTATGCTGATATCTACAACCACAACAATCACTGAAATCGAGATAAGAGAGGAAGGAATCGAGATGGGGTTAGGGATTCGGTGAACAGTAGCAAGCAGAGGAGAGGCTCTCACTCCCAAAGCACCGAAGAGAGCATCGGTAACGAACAAGACGAGGATGTTGTAGACGTTGGCGTTTCTAAGATTCGTTCTCCTAATAATCCGACGTCGTTTTCCTCCGATCAGAACCATCGTCGGGTCTTCACGCCATCGAAACCGCCTCCGTTTAAAATAACGGAGGAGATGATCGGCGTTACTGTTCCCAGGAGACTCGTTCAGGTTGCAACGATAACGATATAAGTGCTCTTTATTTTCCTTTTACACTTTCATTTTGGTGTCTCCCGGAAGTAACTTTTACTTTTACTTTTTCTCCCTTTTTGTTTTGTTTTGATATTCGGTGTTTGATGTGTTTCCGCAGCTTCTGCGAAAAGGTCTCGTGAAAGTTTGGTCTCGGCAAGTAGCGGCGGTGGTTTAATATATGCCGATGTTGGACATCCTTCCTTGTAAGAGACACGGAGCAGGACTTTTCACCGTTTAGACATTTGATCTGGATATGAACAAACTTAACTCCTTGGCATATTTCCAGGATAAGTTCTCTGGTCAGCATTTTGGAAACTCAATCTTTCAATATTTTTTTTTTTTTATAGGAGATGCCTATAAAGGACAGGATTATTAACAGCAGCTTATGGGAGAATTTCCATAAGAGTTCGGTAATGCGTTTTTGATTGAAAGAAATGATGCATTTGTGAATTGCCATATAAATTGCACTTTAAATACGGGGTGGGTTTCCTCTACAAACTAATTTTGGATCTAAAGTTGTCTCAAACATAGCTTTAATCATTTGAGTGTGAAGTTAGAATTGATTTTTTTTTTTTTTTGCTTTAGAACTTCCTCTAAGAATAAACCTCTCCTCTGTTTTTTTTTTAATTTGTGTTTCGTTTTTTTGAAAAGGACCTTTTTGTTTTGTTTTATTGTTTCTTGAAGGATTGTGTTCTTTGTTGTGTGTTATGTTGCAGAAAGAGATTGAAGTTATTCCTAAGGCATCAACATCGTCTTCCTCAGACATCGAGATTGAGATAGCTCTTTATTTTCTCTTTTACTCTTCCTTTTTCTTCTTTTTTTACCTTATCTTTTCGTTTGCATTCAATTTCCTCCAACTGCAATCACTGAAATTACCGCTCCTAAGCTAGAATCCCAATCACAACAATCCCAATCGCAACGTGTAAGGGAAACCACTTTGTGCATTCCCAATTCAAAGAACCAAAACGTCAGACCCCCAAATCTGGAGACGCAGGAGCGAGAGGGAAGAAGAAAGTCTTTCTTATTCCCACTTTG
The DNA here is from genome assembly GCF_000741045.1 of Vigna radiata var. radiata. Classification (NCBI taxonomy): domain Eukaryota; kingdom Viridiplantae; phylum Streptophyta; class Magnoliopsida; order Fabales; family Fabaceae; genus Vigna; species Vigna radiata. The sequence goes on from NC_028357.1 coordinate 23,770,911, forward strand.
CCCTTCTAAAATCCTGGTTACACATAAATTCATTAATAATTTTTAATATAAAATTAATTTTTAATGCCACATCATCAATACTTAAACGACCGTTAACAATTTTTAACGGCAGGGACTAGATTGCTTCAAATTAGCAGTTCTGAGTACTCAATTGGGAAAGTTTAAAAGAAGGGGACCAAAGTGGGAGGACCGAACGAAAATAGGGACGTCTAAATGGTTTAAACCTTAAAACAATAGAGCAATTCAATAACAAAACAACCAACAAAATAATTGAAATTAAACTTTCAAGGGTTAAACATATATTACCGCACAACCTTGGCTTACCCTCTTCATGGCCAAAGACAACAAGAAGAAAGCATAAAAACAAACATGATAGATAAAGAGATAGACACTTCATAAGAGATAGATCAACCATTCTTTTTAGAATATGACCTCCTTGTTAGAAAAATATTTTTCACTCCTCTTTATATATAGTATAAGAAGTTAGCTTATAAATATAAAATAAGATAAAAGTACATTTTATATATATACTTTTTGAGAGTGATGAAACCTACAATACTCTATATGGCTGGAGATCTATTGGTCCTATCCATCGAGATCTATAGTTTAGATACATTTGAACCCGAGCACGGGGGACCGGATATTGCAAACTAGGTATGGCGTCCACTAGTGCATAATTGGGATGTTAACGCGACTAATACGCCTCGGTTTGTAGAAAACTGAAGCATATAAAAATGCGGTGACACTTTTGCAATTTTAGCGAACTTATAGGCCTCGGTTCAAGGAGAACTGAGGCATAATAGCTCTATTATCTCGGTTAAATAACCACCCCGAGGTGTATAACCCTTCAAATTTGACTTAATTCTGACCTTTCATATCACACCTTTTTGGAAACAAAGCTACTAACTCGGTTATCAGGAAAAACCGAAATACATAACGCTACAAAAAGCATAAAGTAAAATGTAGCCTCTAACACCTTTTTATTCAAGGTGCTACTGCCTCGGTGTCCTGGGGAACCGAGGCATATAATCTTCAATATTTTAAATGTTGAAACCTTTAGGCATCGCGTGAACACTTTCTGTGCAAAGAGTTTTCTTCTTTCTCTACACTTTTCTCTCCACCACCACTACTCAGTCTCCACCATTGCTTGCGCTTCCCTCGCCATGTCTCCACCGCCACGTTCATCACACCTCCGTCGTCGTGGTTGCCCCTCCTCCGTTGTGCCCCGTCACCACTGCTCACGTTCTCCACCATTGCTCGCCTCCCTTGCTGCTTGCCTCCCTTGCTGCTCGTGTTCCCCCTCTTCCCTACAGATTGGTTTATTTAATTAAAAGTTTCCGACTTTAGCATTTGCGTGGTGGTGAGGCGCTGTCCGACGACATTTGGCGTGGTAATGGTAGTGCCTTTGGGTTTCGGTGTTTTCGATGATGGCGCTCCTATTGACCTGACGGTGGCCATGGAGATCTCACTCACCCACCAGCCATCGTTGTCAAAGACGTCAACTTACTGGCAGGGCGTAAAGGAGGAAGCGGCGATGAAACGCGGCGTGACGGCTTCGAGTAGAGGAGATCAAGGAACTATGGTTCTCTTTGGCAAGATTGGGCAGCGAGTTTTCTACTGCAACAACACCATCTCTGAGGTCGCCAGCGAGGGACTCTGACGTTATCAGAGCCCGCACAGGGGAGATGCTTCATTGACGCGACCACCTTCAGCAACATCCTTGGCGGCGGTTTCAATCAGGAGCTGTGACGCTGATGGCAATACTCGCCGGTGACGTAGGTAAGGTAATAGGTTTGTGGGTTTTTTGGTTTCTTTGTTTTACAGGTTTCGATTCACGTGCAATCAAAGATGAAGATGATAGTGGTTTTTCTACTCGGCGCAATCAAAGAAGTTTCTAATATCCAAGACAGCAAAATTGCATACCTTCCATTTGCAGTTTGAAAAACTGGACGTGCCATTTGGAACTAAAAAAATTAAAAAAATAAAAAATAAAAACACTCTACTGCCTCAGTTGTCTGTTAATTAAGACAGAATCCGAACCCTTATGCCTCAGTTTTTGAACCAGGGCAAAAAACCTACTCTTTTTACCTCGTCTGTATATGTCTCGATTCCGAAACCAGTGCCTATAAGCGAAAATAACCGGTGTCATTTTCCTTAGCTGCACTAGTGGTCCCATGTCTTCTATAATCTTTCTTAACAAATAATTTCACCATTGAACTTTAGGATTAAAATGAATCTATGATCAACGAGATAAATCCTATAAATAGGACATTAATAATAATTTATTATTCACATTTTTGCATTAATTGGATTTTTACAAGAGGGTTGGAGAATCTTTTGCAATATTTCTCCTTTTGGATGAGAGGAGAAGGTTTAGAAGAATGATACCTTATTGTAAAAGAGATAGTGAAGAAAATAAATTTACATATGTATTCGGTCTTGTAAGAATATATATATATATATATATATATATATATATATATATATATATATATATATATAATTCTCATAATAAACTTATTAATTGATAACTTTGTGGTCTTCTTCAATCATGAACAATTAAATTTATACTATTGAAATTAATTTTAAAATATTTAAATTTTATATTTATTATTTAAAAACAAAAATAATATGTATTTTAAGATTTTTGAATTTAATCAACGTAATTTTAGTGGACAGATATTTCAATTAAAATTTAAATTGAAAATGTAATAACTAATTAAAATAGAAAGTTTGTGATTGATTAAACAAAATAATCCAAATTTTACAATAACAAAGAAAATAAATGTCATATGGGTAAATTCAGAGTGTAATATGGTAGACAAAAAGGTAAAAATGTAAAAAAAAAAAAAAAAAAAAAAAAAAAAAAAAAAAAAAAAAAAAAAAAAAAAAGTAAAGAAAAGGCAATAATTTTATAAACTAAAATAGTAATCAAATACATAAGTTAAAAGCTACGAACAAAAACTTTTAAAGTACATCTATACTTATATCAGTAAAAATCGATTTATTATGAAATAGTCAAACAATTTTATAGATACATAACTATATATTTCCTTTTAATGGTTATTTTATTAATAAGAAATATGGCTTACCACTTTTCATGAAACCTTCTTTCGTAATTATATCTCTTTTATTTACAAGAATCGAAATGAAGAACTTACTTTAATGGTCTAACTTAGCCTTTCAGTAGCCTGTCCCGAATGTTCCATAGACAACTTTAAAATTTTGAAAGTTTCAGAGTTTTAATTTTCATAATAAAACTCTTGTAAGTTACTGAAGGATTACCTTATTGCAGATGGTTGGTGCTTCGTAATGACACAAACATAAATGGCCCGCTTGAAAGGGAGTGGTTACAACGACCATGAATCCATACAAACCCACAGGAGTAAGATAATGTCGGATAGCTATGTGTTGGTTTCTGATACTGGAACATATGTTATGTAAGAAAGCAATTTAACAATTCAACCCAATACGAAATTAATAATTATTACTAAGACTTTTAACCTCCTACCCACACTTTTGTGATTAATTTCAGACTCTTGTACATTCACTAAGGTAATTTGGGATTTTGCAAGGAAATATTATAACAAGATGTTGTAGATGGAAATAATGTGATAAAAATAATCTCTTACAAACACCTTCACAAATAAAAAGTATAGAATTTAAATAAAACTACATAATTATAACTTTTCTAACAAAAGTTACAAATCCTTTATATATATATGACAAAAAAATATTACAAATTCTTTTGTACAATTTTGTAATAAAAAATAGAATTATCATGACACGTCACTGTTAAGTCTTTTATATGGTTAAAATAGTTTACTAAATTGTGATGATAACTCTTATATTAACTCTTAACTTTAATAATAACTTTTTATTTTCTAGACCAAGAATATTATTATGTTTAGTTGTCTAGTTTATTTTTTATTTTTTATAATTGACCAGTAAAGCCAACAACTATTCCCACAACAAAGGAGATTTATGCATGTGCTATTGTATGCAACACGAGAAGCACAAATGCTAACAATTTAAACCGGTTAGAATTATGAGATTTTTCTTTATTTGAATGATGAATTTTAAATAATTATTTTGTCACTATTAAAGATTTTATCTTTTATAATTTGTTTTTGACACTAGCACGAAATATGTCTTTCACATTACACATTCAATGTCAAACCATAAAAACATTAACTTAAAAAATGATCGATAATATTATTGTAAATAAAACCATCTTCTAAATATTGTATTTTTTATCCTCTGACGTTATATACCTTCTTTACGTCAGAATTTCTCTCTCCGATGTCATATGTTTGTTTGCATTTATTCAAAATTGAATTAAAAAGAAATTTGAGATACTAAAATACAAATTTTGATGTCAATGGTCAGTGGTCCAACGTCGAAATGTAGTAAACTCATTAAAATATTGGGTGTCAAAGTGAAAATTTGGCCATGTAACACATCGAATAACCTAGAAACAAACGTTGAAGGAGTATAAGACGTCAAATTCTACATGTTCCAACGTCATATGTTTTGTAAAAATTTGTAAAATAGCACTAAGCATACTTTCTTTCCGTGCTTTTTCTTCTACTTGAACCATCAACTTTGTTGATCAGAGAAGAACAAAGGTTAGTTTTGTGTCACTTACCTCAAATGAAAGTGTTTCTACTAGTTAGGATTTTTCTTCATCTTTGGTCGATTTATATCGTTTTTTCATTTAGCATTAACATCCCGAACACAAGTTGAAACTCCACGACTTCCAGGTGAACCAATAGCTTTATTGACGAGTGCAAGAAAGAACAAATGTTAATTTTGGGTCTTTTACCTCTAATTTATGTGTTTTCGCTACCATGGTTGTGATTTTTGTTTTAGTTTGGATGGATTGATTTTGTATTTTCGTGCACCATTGAAGCTCCATCACTTCGAATAGTGGCAACAACAAGTTCTCCACTCTCCATTAATGGCAATAACTCCTCTCCATCAAGGTTAGTTTCTTGGTTTTGATATACATTGCATTGTACTAATTGATTATTGGAGATGTGATTTTTAGTTTTCCTATTGTACTTTGTGTCTTGTTTATTGTATGTGTCATTGATTCTTGTATGTTTCTTGTATTTCTTTTAAGTTAGACAAGTTTTTTATTGTGATTTTTGGCAATTTGTTTTTTATTAATGTTTTAAAAACAGTATGGATCGAAGCTAGATGAATTTGAAAAGGGATTTTATGAATGGTTGCAATATGTTCAAGAACACGCAAACATTTTGAATGAGACATATTTTTATCCTTGTGTTCGTTGTCTTAATCAAATACGCTAAGACCTTTGCAACATGCATGATCATCTATGTATGGTACAATAAGGAGTTATATAGTTTGGACTTGTCATGGAGAATTACTACATAAGCCTACAATGTCGCAAAGAACAAATTATATGGACAAATGGATGAATGATCAATTAGATGACATGGTATATGATGTTAGTGAAAAAAATTTCAAAAGAGCTCATTTATATGATTCTCTTAAGAACAATTCAAAGAAAGAGTTATATCTAGCATGCTCCAACTTTACACGTTTTTCAGCAACTTTGAAATTGTTTAGTTTAAAAGCAAGGAATGGATGGACCAATAGAAGTTTCACAAAATTGTTGAAGTTGTTGAATGAGATGCTTCCAGAAAATAACATGTTACCTATTCATAATTACGAGGCAAAGAAAATTCTATGTTCAATGGATTAGGAATACCAAAAGATATATGTAGACCCCAATGATTGTGTATTGTACAAAGAGGATTATGCTTCACTAAAGCTGTATCTAACATGTGGTTTATCGCAGTTTAAAAAGAAAATAAATGGAAATAATAGTGACAAAGAAAATAATGGTCCACCTGCTAAGGTGATGAGGTACTTGCCTATAATACCTAGGTTGAAACAATTGTTTTCCAATAAAGAAGATGCAAAGCACCTTAAATGGGACGTTGATGGAAGAAAGTGTGATAATCTTCTTCAACACCCAACTATTTCCCCACAATGAAAGAAGATTGATGAAACATTTCTAGAAACTTAAGACCTACAGTTGGTACAAAAGATATGAATCCTTATGAAAACTTAAGTAGCAAACATAGTTCATGACCAATTTTGTTAGGATACAACAAGATCGTTACCAGACAAGCTAGTCAAATAGAAATTTGGTTTTAAAGCTTAACTAAATAACATGTAACAAAGAAGTCTTAAAGCATAGAGAACCAACTCCAAACTAGAAAAACACAAGCATAACTGCTAAGTTAGAAAATCAAAACATCGAACACCAAACACTGGGGTAGAAAACCCCAAGACCAACCTTAGGATAGGAAACAAACATTAAACACTAAGGTAGAATATCCTAGATTAGAAAATCAACCTTGAGTTAGAAAAACACTAAGGAAAAATGTCAGGTCAAAAAACCCCAATTTAAGATAGAAAAACACTAGGCTAAAAAATCGTAAACTAGAAAGGTCAAATGAAAATCACAACCTCACAAAATAAAGAACAAGAGATAAATGTTTAAAACGCTAAGGGAAAAACTCCAAAGGTGAAAAGATGTCAATGAATGTCTAGGAAAGAGTCAAATATAGGAATTCATAGAAAGATCAAACTAGGCTAAGAAACTTAGGAGAAAAGAGGGCAAAAAGATAACTCAAGACTATAATAGGAAAACAACATAAGTAGAAAACATAGGATTTAGAACCTTAACTCTCAACATAGAAAATATACAACCAATAACATAAAACATACACAAGACTTAGAATCTGAGTCCCCAACATAGAAAACCTACACAAAAACTTAGAACCTGAATTCCCAACATAGAAAAGCTTAGGAAAATACTTAGGTCCTTATGAAATAGAAAAACATTTAGGTCAAAACACCCATACGCAAGGCTAAACGATATTGTGCCTAAAGCGTTTAAGAGATTTGGAGTTAAATGCTTGATATGTATCATGCTTGATATGTATCATACCTGAAAAAGGTATTTAGCTTAACTCTAAAAAACAAAACAGGTCAAGATGATGTCTTTGAAAAAACAAACTGAAAGATATAAAAGAATAAACTATAAAATAAAGCTTGAAATGAGCAAAACATTATTTATCTAAGAAGAGAAAAATACAAAAGAAGCATTTACTTGGCTAAACAATACTGTGAGATTGAAAAATACTTTGTCTAAATTGTAAAGTCTTTATACAATACTTGGTATATTTAGAAAAGAGCTTAATTGTTAAAAGCCACCTAATGGTAGGAAATATAAAAACACTTTGAGCAAACATTTAATGACAATAAATGCTTAACATTCAAAAACAACAAAAATTATATTTGATGAACTCATTGTACACCAAAGTCCAATTAGATTAGTAATAGGTAACAGAAAAGACATTCACGGAATGTTCTTCCTCTAGAAAACAATGACTTAACACCATGTCAAAGAAAATCATCAATAAGTAACACACTAACTAAGAAGTCTCTTATAGAATAAACGATATCAACCAATCTCATAGAAACAAACGATCAGAAAACATAAAAACCTGAACAAATAATTAAAACACTTAAAACATTAAAAAGAAATAAACACATTTGCTATAAATGTCTCTATCTTGTGTAGGAAGATTGCTACAAACGGTCATATTATCAATCTCAAAACAAGCATCGTCACAACGGCTATATCATCAAGTTGTATAAATAGAAGACAAGAAGAGAGAAAAAGATGATGATGAAGAGGAGAGAAAATATGAAGATATAAAGATGTCTCATCATCTGTTGAGCAAGGAAATCTCTTTGAGCTATAAAAGATAAATTTCTCCAATCAAAGAAAGGAAAAAGAGAAGAGCTCAAGAAAAGAATTATACTTTCAAGCTTCATCGAAACATACACTTGAAGAAAGAAAAGAGAATGAAAGAGTGAAAGAGTGAAATACATAAGAAAATCTCTCAAGCTTCATTGTAATATTTACTTGTTTTTTTAACAAAAGAAAAAGAGAAAGAGCAAAGTAAATAATCCCTCTAGTACTTCATTATATTAAGTGCTTAGTTATATAAGGTGAGAAAAGGAGAGATGAGAGAAACACTTGCGAGTGTTTAGATTGTATTTGTAGAAAATGTAATGCCTTATATCTTAACTAAAAGGGGGTGAATTGGTTAGCCTTTTACAAAATTGATCCTTTCAAAAACTTGATGAGTTCTTTGTGTTTCTTGAAATCAATAAACAAATTGGTTGAATCAATAATTAATAGAGAAATGATAGAGAAAGATAAACACGAGTATTTATGCTGGTTTGACCAAGCATACATCTAGTTTTCCTTCAACAACCTTAGTCGAAGGGATTCCACTATAATGATAGAGTATACAAGCAAGAATACAAATATATCCCCTCTGTATGTACTCTCCTTACCCACTTAATATCACTTATAGCAACAAGATATGAACACCTTTGCAATCTTACCAAAGCAAAGAGCAATCCCAACTCCCTAAACACCTTGAGAGCAATCCCAACTCTCAATAAGAATAGCCACAATTCTCCCCTTGGCACAACCGCACAGGAACTCAATCCACTGATTGAAAATGATCAACATGATCTTTATAGCAAGCACTCCAGTACTACAGATATGATCAACAACCTTTAAGCAAAATTCTTGATAGAATCTTGATGTATAAACCCAAATTTGATCCTTGATTATTCAAGATGGTTCTTGGACGCTCAACTAATCAAAACTCAATCAAAATGTTAGTTATGAAATTGAATGTTCAAAGATTAGTTTGAACTACGTGCAAGACAATTATTTATAGGATTTTTGAAATCCTGATGCAATTTAATCGATTACTAAATTTATGTAATCTGTTATTTTTTTTCCTTGTGGTTTAACAAATGTTTTGAAGTCTTCCACATTCGACTTTTAACAGATTATATAGCGTATGCAATCGATTAGATATTTCTCAACAGCTAGCAATAACTGCAATATGACCGTTATAACTGTTTTGACTTGGAAGAAATTAAATTTATCATTTGAAAATGACTTAACCGGTTATACAACTTATGTAATCGGTTATGCCCTAAACTTAAGAAAATTTTCAATTTCAATCTTCATTCAAATTAGATTTTCACTCTTTTGAAAGCATGTAATGACTAACTTTCTCACTTAATCAGTTATAAACATTGTTAACAGATTATGTTAGAACAATTTGTCTCCAATAAAGATAACATGAGTTCTGAAACAATTTAATAGATTAAATAGATTGTTTAACAGATTATGTTATACCAGAAATACATTTTCAATCTGTTTAATCATGTAAACCTTTTTTCAATGAGTAATACATGTATTAAGCACATACATCAATAGTATCAAACATTTGTTATGCCATTTTGTGCAAGATAACTATAAAACAGATCCTTAATGTCCATCAATAAAATGTCCATCATACAATATTCAACATCATGTACATCATCATGTACATCATCAAAAACAAGATATTCAAAGGAGTCAAGGCTCCCCCTACTAACAATCTTCCCCTTTTTTTATGATGACCAACAAGAAACTTGTTTTCGAGTTATTCTCCCCCTTTGGGCATTAGCAAAAAATTGCAGAACAAATAACATGGAATAAGTGCTAAAGAAACATCAAAAGAAATAATTCCTTATAGACCATTAAGGGAATGTGATGCTCCCCATATCATTAAGTGATATAACACTTAACAATGTGTGATCAGTATATTATAGATGATAGAATATGTATAGAGTAATTAATGCTTGATTTTTTCATGAAAACAATTTTGATATCAAATTTATGTGGCAGTATTCATGTATCATGTGCAATGTGTATGTAACAGAGAGTATTATGCACTAAGAATAAGATATTATGTAGCAAAAAATATGATTCCAGTTTAATCAAAGTAGTATCATAGCACTATGGTTTAAAGATATGCATATTTCAAAAAGAATTAAACATTTATTATTATTATCTAATGCTCTTTTCTTCCACAAGTTCCGTTTTTATCCATATTATTACTAGAAGCTTTAATTTAAGGGAGTTTTTGATCATCATCAAAAAGGGAGAGAATGTTAGAAAAATGGTGTAGATGAAGTTTTGATGATGCCCAAATCAAGTCAAGATATATCAAGATTCAAGAAGATCCTTTGAAGACTTGTTTTGCTATTAAAAGCTTTTGTAATAATTGTAGTTTAATGTTTATGACTCAGATTTGTAGTAGGTTTTGATTCATGTACTTTCATACTTTGTACTTGTTGTTCAGAATAAGAAACACACGATTTTAGTTGATTAAATAAAAAACGTTGCAGGTGCTGAAAACTCAACTAGCACGGAAATAATCGATTAATACCTATTTTAATCGAATAGTTAATCGATTAATCCTAAGAATTATCAATTAAAGCTAGTCGTTGAAGTTTTCTGGTTTTTGAAAACTAGTCATTGTACTCATTTTAATCGATTAACAGTAATATTAATCGATTAAAAGCGTTAAATGGCCAGTTACGAAGAATGGAAGAGTATTTGCTTGAGTCTATAAATAAGCTCTTTTTATCCATCACCAGCAACTCTTCCCTTGTGCTCAAATACTCAGAACTCTTTGAGAATTGTCTGCTCTTGCTCAACTAAGGAAACTCTTGTCTGTGGAGCTGGTATTGCTGCTATGATGACAGAGGAAGAGTTGGTTCATCCTTGGTGCGTCTGAGGAGGTGTGTGGAAGAGGATCATCCTTCGTGAAGTATTCAGAGGAGGTGTTTCATCCTTCGTGAAGTATTCAGAGGAGGTGTTTCATCCTTCGTGAAGTATTCAGAGGAGGTGTTTCATCCTTTGTGAAGATTCAAAGGAGGTGCAAGTTCATCTCTTGTGGTGTCAAGAGAGGTAGTTTCTAAACTTTTACAAATTATTTCTTTGTGAATATAGTTTGTAATTGTTTTGTGCTTAGTGAACTGTTTATCTTGATTTGAGATAAGCGACTGGTCGTAGGATTGGTATGATCCGAACCAGTATAAAATTCTCTATGCAAATTTCTCTCAACCTTACTCTTGTTATTTATTATTATTATATGCGTAGTAAGATAAATTGAGTAGAAATTAAAAGGCACACGTTAATATTAAAAGCCCTCTTGGTTTGTTATTCCACGCTAAACCATTCCGCTACAACCACTCTGACATTTTGATTATTACATCTGATGCATTTCTGTTGTGCTTGATTAAATATATATCAATTACATTGTGCTTACCTTTTTTGCTAATGCCTAAAGGGGGAGACTTATGATGATTGGTAAATGATTGATAATCTGTATTGATTTCTGCAACATGGTTGATTATTAATCATGGTTGTGCATCATCAAAAAAGGGGGAGATTGTTGAGATTATTGATAGAGGAAGCACAAGTTTAGCTTAACCCAAAATCTCAGTAATATCTGTGTTTTTGATGATGACAACACATAATTAATAACACATGTGTAATCTGGGTTACATGTTCTGTGTTTATATGTGTTTACATGTTACATGCTTTTCATTACTGTGTTGAATCTATTTAAGCATATAAGAGAACATGATTGTGTTGTTCATTGCATATCACTGTGTTAAATATGTGATTTTATATGTGTATGCATGACATATGATTTTGGAAAAGGAAAACCATAAGCACTTATGTTGAACTTTAATTGTGTGGAAAAACAATAGTTTTAAGTCGATTACATTACGGGATGAATCGATTAAAACTCGTGTCTTTGCACAAACTCCTTTCAAGTGTGCTGTGAGATTTTTCAAAGAGAAAAGTTTTCAAAACTATGCTTAGCATTGTTGCTTAATCGATTGTATGTCTGTTGTATTCGATTAAGTTAGTCATTGTTTTGAAAATTTGTTAATGCTTGACACAATTGTCATAACGGTCATATTTTTATATGTGTTGACCAAACATTATTTGCGCATTCAATTAATTGTTGTGTTTGTTGCTAACTATTATAACATAATTGTTGTATTCGATTACATTAGTAGCTAAGTCGATTAAATTACGTTTGATATGTGCTTAACTATAAATTGATGCAGATTTGAATTCTGTAAGTACTTTTGTGATTCTAACATTTTCATATCTTAAACAGAAAGTTGTGCTCTTACAAAAAGAGGGGAAAAGCTCCAAGAAACAAGATTGACTATGGTGATCAACAACTTGTGATATCTTGAAGAGCAAGACCGTTGTGTTTTCAAAGATTGATCTATCTGCACATTTGGGTGCTTACTGCGAGATTAGATTCTGCAATCTTTTAAAGATTGGGCGTAGTTCCCTATCGTGATTACAAGAAGAAGAATGTGTGTGTTTTTTACTTTGAGGGTGCGTCAAAGGGTTAGACGCCAGGAGAGGGGACTCTTGTTGTTGGTCTTGTTGTGTATTGTCTATATTTTGATTAGAGGGTTAGGCAGGTGTTTTACATTTTTGACGTGAGGTCTTCTATAGAAACCTGAGAAAAACTTTGATCATTATAGTGCATTTTCTTCCCGTGGTTGGAAGGACACTAGATGTAGGCAGGTTGGTTGAACCAGTATAAAAATGTAGTGTTTGAATTTTCTGATCCTTCTCTTTTACATAAATTGACTTCTTTCTATACTTATTCGATTAAGTTTCCGCTGCATTGAAAATCTTTTACCTTGCGATTCAAGAAAAGTATAAAGGCATAATTTTTGTGAAAAATATTTTAAAAGCTTTTTGTTGAAATATAGCCATTCTATTTTAACATCTTGGAATAAAAAATTGTTTCCCCTTTTCTACTTGTTCAGGAAAATAATGGTTTTTGAATGGTAAACATGGATATGAAACCTGATGGAAGAAAGATCCAACTAATTCTGGTGGAAGAGGTAATCATCTGAATCTTTTCCTCTGAAAGGACATGAATGCAACAACTTCTGGATTCGAAAACTGATTGAAAGTCGCAAGCGGTGGATACGTGACTGAATTGATGATAGAATGTAGCGGAATGAACGAAAATTGTAAGATGAAATGTTTTTGGTGGAATGAAGATATAAGGAAACAAAAGGAATTGAAGGAACACTCCAAGAGGTGATTTTTTGTGATTGAGAATTGAAATGGAGGCAAAGGAGTATATGTTGAACTGTGATGCGGATGGAGTAAAGTATGCTAGGAATGGAAGCCTAGCTAGGGAGAGAGGCTATAGGAAACTCTCAAGCTCTTTCTCGGTGACCTTCAAGGAAGAAGATAATTTTGAACTAAATCAACATAAGAAGAAAGCTATTTATAAGTTCTCTTGCTTGTGCAACCTCAATTTTTGAAATATAATAGTTGACAAGTCACATGGGAGGCACTGCAGGCACGTGGAGATCTCTTGAATCTGCTGGAGCGGTTTTGAAGCTGTTGGATGCACGTGATGTCCTAAACACTGGCACTGAGCACGAGATGGAGGGCGTTGAGTGCGATATGCCCTTTCGTTCCTCCTAATCAGCTGGCGCTTTCACTTCACCCTTTCTTAATGCTTCCTTGCTTCCTTCCTTGATTCTCTTTATCTTTCTTCAAGTTTTTATGTCCTTTACTGTGTTAAGGCTTGGCCTTATTCCATCAAAAGCTATGTGAAAGTATTTCAATAGATTAAACAAACTCACATTTCCAAACACCTCTTTGATTCATGTACAAGCAAGCACTTGAACCAATTTGCCTTGCACCAGTCATTTTAGACCAACTTGTCTGGAACAATCACACATATAGATCCAGATCAACAGATGCAACAAAGTGTAAAGTTTATCAGAAAAGACATATTAACATTTCTTGGACACCCAATACATCATTGGTCATCTCTTTTTTACATGTGTAGGAAAGATTCTTTTGATGACATACACACCATAAAACATTCATATGAGTCGGTTTATCAGTACTATCAATGAATCCAAAATTTATATTAATCCTTAATAAACATATACCCCAATTCATGTTAAAATAGAATGAGAAGTTTACCTGAATTTGCCATTGAAAACGATATGCATTGCATATTAGCAACAAGTATGTGTTTTTCCAAAGGTAGAGGGGTTAGGTATTTCTACCTTGGTTGGCAGAGCTTTATACTTCTACCATGATTGCTAGGGATTTATACTTCTACCTTGGTTGATAGGATTTATAGATGAAAACTATGACATCCCAAAATATATGACGCATATATATGGAATGCATCAAATAATGATAAAGAAAGCAATTAAGAGTATACAACTGATAGAATTAAGGGTACAGTTATCCAAATTTGGCTGGGAATTAAAACTTAAGTACAAGTTAAGAGTTCTTCAAAATACATAGCAACTAAAGATCTAAGGATGCCTGAATAGTATCTCCAAAATACATATCATGATAAAATAAACGCTAATAGTCTTTTAAAATAAAGATGCTATCTAACAGGAATTAATATAAATCCTAAGTACTAAGAGCTAGGTCTTCTTCAGTCTCCAATGCTTGCTCCAAGGGCACATCACCAACACATTCTGCTCACATCCAAAGGATTGGATGATCATCACAAGGAGGAAAGGCAAACACATACAACACACACAATGCAAGGGTAAGCTAGGTTGAAAAACATGCAAGATAAGTCCAAATTCAAACTAACATATACATAACAGCATGCACACAAGCAAGCAAGTAAACATTTTATCATATTATACATTAAATGAAACTAACTATCATGTTATACAATCACACACACAACATGCAAAGACCATAACATAATACAGACTAAGACGAACACATTTTGTTGATATCAATGACCGACACGTGATTTGACCATCCGAACTAGTATGAAATGTCAAGTTTCAGGGGTTTGTGCACTTGTGGTGGCATCTACTGCTTTGCAAAGCCATTGCCAACGGGTTTCACCCTTACCACACACAAGTGTAAGTCCATCCAAATTCATCTTGGCCCATAAATGGAGACACTCAAGACTAGGACCTCCTGTTATTCTCACCACATGACTCATCACTCTCTAATTGAGCATGGATGGTCATTAGAATGTCAGGATAAACCCCATAAGGACACTCTGGCCATTCATACGGTCAATCACAACAAACTACAGGGCACCACCATGTAACCTCCCTTGAGGATCATGGAATTACGTCCAACAACCATACTTGTTACACTTACATCAACCATCACTTTGTTACACTTACATAATTCACATACTATGCACACATGCTTTCAAAATATAATTCAAAACGCAATACATCATACCTTTAATCATGTTGCACAATCATTCCTTTAGTTATGTCATAAAAACAACTTATACATAATCAAAAATTACATACTTTCACAGAAACATCACTTATTAACACAAATTTCTTTATAATCTTTAATTACCAATATTTAGGTAATTCAAACAGCTTGGAGACACTCACCAATGGCTCCAGAAGGATCCAAAAACCCCAGAACGACCTAAAGAAAGTCCAAAACGGACGTTTGGAACTCCCAAAAAATCAAAAACAAAAACAACAACAGAAAAGGGCGCCAGCCCCCTTTAGGGGCGCTCGGGCGCCATAATTAAGGTGAAACAGTGCGTTGAAGGGTGCCCGGCCCCCTTCAGGGGCACCCAGGAGTGGCTTCTGCAGATTTTTCTACAGATTTTGCAGAACTCACCCCCCTAAGTTTTGTTTCAGACCTTTTATGAGTTTCTAATCATTCTAACTCAAAATTTAGGTGTATTTAAACTTATCTAAAGGCTTATAAACATTCCTAACCTCAATTCCTAGTAACTATGCCTAGATTTACACTCAAAAACCTCAATTCTCTCAACTTATGGGCTCAAATCTAAATTTTCCATTTAAAGACTATTTTTGTTCATTTTGACACTTCTAACAAGTCATATTTGACTTATCTAAGTGGTCTAAACTGGCCAAGACTCTCTATGATTCCAACTTCCAAATTTGACTACCCTAGTTCCTCTAATATAGCTTAAAACACCTTGATTTGCTTAGTTTTCTACCTAGAATCATATATATAGAATTTCCTTCACCCCATCATTCCAATTCAGTATTCAATCACAGCCATACCAATTCATAAACAACCATTTACGGATTCACAATTGGAAAATCAAACATCATATGATTTAATACACATGTACAAGCCAATTTCAGTTCAAACAGCCCAAAAATATATCTACAATCACACTCATACACCATTTCATAATTCCATACATAAACTTAATTCATGCACACCCTAATTTCCTAGAAGAGTAAAGAAATCCCAGCTTCCCTTACCTTTAGGATAGACAACCAAGCTCAAGAAGACTAGAAATGTCCCGCGTCTTATGGAAACCTTAACGGTACCTATAGATCATCAATTTGATGATAGAATACAAATTTTAGAACCTAATAGAAGCTAAAAATTGAAGAAACGAGAAATGGGTCACATGCAACCAAATTTGTTGCATGATTACAACCCTAACTGAAAGGGAAGAAAGGGGTTTTCTTACCAGTTGAAGAACAGGAAAATTGATCGGATGGAAACAAAACTCCCTATGTCGTGATCACTTGGGTATCACCTGGACAGAAATCTATTGGTTTAATGTGGAGGAATGAAGGAAAGAAGATGGGGAGGATTGATAGAGCTTGAAGCGGGAGTGATGGCTTCTCAAGTTAGAGGTAATGAATTAGGATTAGATTTTTGCACTAAAAATGAAACTTTTAGTTCTTTAAATAAATAAATAAATAAATAAATAATTCAGCCCTCTTATCCGTTATCATCTGTCACCCTCTAGTGCTGACTCATTTTTAGGTTATTACAAAAACCATACAAAAAAACACAAAGTATGTTATTTCATTTCCTACAAGTGGGGGTCATAACTCACTTTGTAACTTTTGTCAATTATATTCCAAACTTTAATAATTCTAATTTGAAATCTCATCAAATAAAAATATTTATGGTATTTACAAAACATTTTTCTTTACATTTATGCCTTTAGCCATAAACTTAATATTACCATACCACTTTATAATCTTGACTAAAGAGATAATGACACTAACGCATTTAATTGGGGAGGGTGTGTACGTGTGTGTGTTCAAGGTGACATGGAAAGATTGGATCATTGATTTGTGAATAGCATCAAATAGAGACTTATTTGTAGAAGATTATTTTATGCTCAAGTCATTAAAAACCTAAGAAAATATGTGTATTGAAAAGTATATGAGATTGAGAGTGACTATTTCATGTCAAAATGTGTTGTATTTGTCGACAGGTGTTGATCATTAAGGTAATTAATTGTTAATATCATTGATTGAAAGATTATGTTTTAGTAATATAATTATGCTCCATTTAATTTATCATTTCTATATATGTATATCAATTATTAGATTTAATGATATACGTGGTATATTGCGCTTAATGTGTATTTACTATGGTGTGTATCTATTGTGATATACCATAATATTTTTTTATGAGAATAATATCTATGTATTGCAGAATATTTTAAGAATACCTATAATGATTTAATATTATTTTCCAGTTTAGATGGAAGGGAAAGTATATATATATATATATATATATATATATATATATATATATATATATATTGATAAAAAAATGTTTAAGTAAAGTCTTCGATGTCCTCAAGAAGGTGGTTTTGCATTTGTCCTTATATCTCTTGACAAGTCATCACACAAACAATATACAAGAGTAAGTTATTAGAAATGAATTTCTAACATAAGAGAAAGATATAAAAGGAACAATATATTCATTATAAATCCACAAACTATTCAAATTGAATCAATAACAATATAGAAATACCATGTAGACCACACATGGATCTATATGTCAAAACATATTCAACAAATAAAATATCGTTTGATGCCTTTCAGAACAGTTGCATTAAGTATGATCTACCAGACACTAACACGTGATCTAATCCAAGACTTGAATTTTCAAGTGAACTTAAGAGCAATGAATTAAGGTAAGTTTATTACAACTTGATATGATCATAGATGGGGCAACAATAAAGAGCTTTTAGAGTGACAAAAAGAATAAAAAGGAGTAGAATAGGTTTCATAGGCGTGTATTTGCCTCTTTGATTTCTTTCCTTTAGTTCTAGTGAATAAATGTTTATAAACTCTTCTTTCTCTTTAAGAACAAGCAATGTGGGACTTTCCATGGCTTGGTCTTAAAAAGAATAGGAGAGGAAATGGGCGTCCTAGGCATTAGTGCAAGGTAGCATAGCTAGTTTTCATGTTTTAAACTATAGGAGAACTAGTTGCCTTATAAACCCTTTGGAGTGGAGAGAATTGAGCAATGTGGGACTCAAAAGTCCCACATCTCCTAGATCTGAAGGCCTGAAGCAGCTGCTGGACGGACTACACACTTAAAAGTCCTACATCTCCTAGATCTTGCATCCTAGCTCACTCCAACGGTTATATAAGAAGGCTTAGGAGTCTCCTTTTTGTACCTTACCTTGAATCAATTGAATTTTGAGTTGATTTGCAGTTTTACAATCTTCTTTGAGATAGTATTCTGTCTCCAAAGTCCCTAATTTAGGCAGACCTTATCTTGCTCAAGCAAGTGGCAGTCCTCCTTTAATGCTTATCTTGGAGCTTCCTTCAAGTGGCGCATCCTCAAGTCATAAGTTTCCTCTTTCTCAATCTTTTCCATTAGTTTCTCTCCATTTCTTGTATGCCATTTTAGTCTATTCATTCTAGGCATGTACTTCCCCATGATGTGGTATCATGAGCCTTTGGTTTTTTATCTCTTAGGAATTGCATGCCTAGAATGAATAGACAAAATGGCATACAAGAAATGGAGAGAAATTAAAAATGGAAAAGATTGAGAAAGAGGAAACATATGACTTGAGGATGCGCCACTTGAAGGAAGCTCCAAGATAAGCATCAAAGGAGGACCGCCATTTGCTTGTGCAAGATAAGGTCTGCCCAAATTAGGGACTTTGGAGACAGAATACTATCTCAAAGAAGATTGCAAAAGTGCAAATCAACTCAAAATTCAATTAATTCAAGGTAAGGTACAAAAAGGAGAACCCTAAGCCTTCTTATATAACCTTTGGAGTGAGCTAGGATGCAAGATCTAGGAGATGTGAGACTTTTGAGTGTGAGTCCATTAAGCAACTGTTGCAGGTCTTCTAGGGACTTTTGAGTCCCACATTGCTCAATTCTCTCCACTCCAAAGGGTTTATAAGGCAACTAGTTCTCCTATAGTTCAAAACATGAAAGCTAGCTATGCTACCTTGCACTAACGCCTAGGACGCCCATTTCCTCTCCTATTCTTTTTAAGACCAAGCCATGGAAAGTCCCACATTGCTTGCTCTTAAAGAGAAAGAAGAGTTTATAAACATATATTCACTAGAACTAAAGGAAAGAAATCGAAGAGGCAAATACACGCCTATGAAACCTTCTACTCCTTTTTATTCTTTTTGTCACTCTAAAAGCTCTTCATTGTTGCCCCATCTATGATCATATCATGCCACACGACTACCTATGTCGCGGTGTGTAAGAACTCTCCCTTTAGCTTCTCACCACTTGATATCTTAGTCTATGTAACTTAAATCATCAATGAAGTAAAGATATCTTTATTACAACATAGATGTCAATACTTAATATATAAATCAAACAACAATTCACATCCATAAATTCATATAAACTTCATCATTCTTAATAATCATTTCCATATAACAAAATTCACTAAGTAGTTTCGGAAGATATTTTCAAATGCATCTTAAGTCATACAACTCCTAAAAAATTCAAATGATAAATATAAACCAGGATTTGCTCAAACATCATTCTTTACTCATTTAAATCAATTTTAGTCCCTTAACTTAATGAATGTTTATACTCTTATCAAATTCATAATATATCATAACATGCTTATTTAAATTTACTCAACATATTAATACTATATTCAAAACTCAATTCAAGAAAACTCTATCCTTAGCATATTTAATCTAGTCACTATATTAACTCATTAGTAACAACATTCAATCCTGAACATCGTAAACAATCATTTATCAAACCAAACTTAATAATGCTCCCGGGGCTACTTTACCATATTCTGAATTTAAAGGTTTCAATAAATTCCCTACAACAGTTCGTCTTGGACTAGATCTAGAATTATCCTCAACAGTTTGCGTAGCCATAAATACTCTTTTTTATTTATTTAGATATGTTGACTTTGTATACCATTCTACTATAAATATAAGGATCTTATCCTATAGATCGATCTATTGTGATCTGGAAACTTTATAATTAAAATAATGGAAACAACAACTCTAATTATCATCTCTATATCTGGTTTACTTATAAGTTTTACTGGGTATACCTTATACACTGTCTTTGGGCAACCCTCCCAACAACTAAGAGATCCATTTGAAGAACATGAGAGTAGTTAAAGTAATGAGCCCTCTAAGTTTAAGCATTCAAACAAATTTTCAATCAATCACAATGCATAAAAATCAAAATCTAATGATCAATTAATCTTCGTACAATTCTATCAAAATCATAAATAACTTTCTTTATGTAATGTTTATCCTAAATATAACAATTTCATTACATGACATAACTAGTTAAGAGGATTTTTTTTTTCATCAAATCCTACCAAATTATTAAGATTGATGAGAAAATCATAAAAAAAAATAAATAAAATAAGACAATGAAGAATCTATACAGTAAATATAGAAAATTAATTTATTTATAAATCTAATCAAATAGGAATATTTTCTTACTCTCATCTACTTTTAAGTGCAATGAGATTTTCAAAGAGGTGAGGATTGAAAACAGAAAACTTAGAATGAAGTGGGAGGTGAGAAAGAAATTGATGGAAAAAGGAGAGGAAATAAGAAGAGTGAAAAGTGAAAGAATTTAAATGATATTTAACAATGATAATCTCCTTTTTAGAATGAGTAAAAAGCAAGTTAACAAGAGTTCAACTAAGGAAAGAACTAGTAGATTATTGGATTAGAGATGAGAAAATAAAATAATATCATACTAACTTGTTAACCTAACAAAAATCAAACAATAAAATATATAAAAAAATAAAAAATATATAAACACTCCACAGGTTATATTGTAAATAGAAACTCAATTAAATGTATTTCATTTTATTACGTAGATAAAACTTTATTAAGCATAAAAGAAATAAATTAAAATAAAGATCAAAATGTCATTATTTATTTCAAACCGACAGTGTGTATATGAGATTGTACTGTTTATTTTTATTATGTATTCGGAATTGGCATTTTTGTGATATGTGTCTATTTTCATGAATTGAATGGTAGAAGAATGCATGTACGATCATTTTCAGCGAAGAATATGATTTATGTCTATTTGGATGCAATGTAGCTGCCACGAGTTGTTGCAATAAGTCGGGTCACTCTCAATTCAATTCAATTCTGACTCTTCCTCATTAGACTACTTTTATCATCGAAATTCCATGTTTCCTGAATTTCAGGATAACCATCTATTACTGGTAAAATCTTCTACCATACCTATCAATAAAATTAATGTAAAATAAATTCTTTATTTCCTTTTATCAAATTTATTCGTAAATGTTTCTAAAATAAAAAATAAATTCATTTTGAAATAAATTTAAACTATCTACAAGCTAAAAGTATTTTTTTTAAATACATAATATACATTATTTATAAAGTAATACTGGCCTCAAAAAAATCATTTATTTATCTCTTCAGAAGCGTTAGTAAAAAGCCATTATCTATTTAAAAAGCTTAGTATTCTTGTTATAAAATCTTTTAAGAGAAAAAAATACTGTCTCTTTATAATAACATAGAAAAATCTTTCAAATTAAAAAAAAAAAAGTTAGATTTAATTTTGTCTTGTTCCAAAAAGATTAATCAAACTTCCAACCTACAACTTATTCTTTAGATAATATTATTACCAAAATATCATAGCATAAGTATACGCAAGAATTATGCCAATATTATTTGAATGTTAACGATCAATATGTATATTCGTATTATTACTGTATAAAAAAACAAACCATCGGGTGTCTTATTTAGTCTTTTGAAATATTACAAATATTTATCAAATATTAAAATTAAAATAATTATAAAACATACTCAAATTCTTGTAACGGTTATTTAAACTTCTTATTGTATTTTTAAAATAATGATAAAAAAAATTCGGATTCCCGGACACGTGATTGCCATCAAAACACAGTAATAATTGTAGAATTTATTCTTCATGTCTAACTATCTGTAAATAAAACAATTTTATTGATTGTGTTTTCATAACTTGTTATCTACTTGTCGGAGTATAGTTTAGAAATGAGAGTATGAATTCCGCTGTCAATTTCCTTTAGCTCAAATCTATTCTCTTGATATCACAATTTACTTTGCACAATTTTTTTGGCCGGAAATATAATTCCTTACGGTAGAGGCCTCAAATGCATAATAAACAGCTAATAAAAATAAATAATAAATTTACCTTTTATGCAAAGTAAGATTTTTGCATATGAAGTAACTGTACAATAATTTTTTACACATTTAATTTACATTTTGTTCTTACACTAAAAAGTTTTGGAATACCAACGAAGAAAATCTCTCTCTAATAATATATATTTATTGATAAATTTTCAACAGTGAAAAATTTATCAACAAATACCTTGTTGAAAAATATTACTTACGAATTATGACCGTCGATAATTAACGACAAATATTTTGTCGATAATTATTGAGGACCATAGACTGTCGATAATTATCGATGGATAATGGTTGCTAGTAATTACCGAAGACTATAAGTCTTCGATAATGAAGGATAAAACATGTGGACATTATTGACGGCTTGTGGTCGCTGATGATTACCGACGGTCAAGATCCGTCACACGTTATGCACTATCAATGAATAAATCCGTCGGTAAGTTAGTTGGTAATGTCCAACACATGTTCAAGTGCAATTGGTAACATTTCTTACCCACCACAATCAACATGGCAAGAAAGCACTCGATGCACACGAAATTATCAATTCAGACAATGCAATCAAGGCAATCATGAAACATCCATATGATTGAAATAAATAGTTATTGTATCATTGTATCATTCAAGCAATACATAAAACAACTAAGTTTTAAAATAAAAGACTGCATAAATGTTTGTAAAAATTTCATCAAGTCCTAATAATCGTTATAGTTATCTGAATCATCTTCTTGTTCTTCTTGTTGCAGAGGTGGTTGTTGTAAAGGCGGTTGTTGCCAAAGAAATGACTACATTGGGATGGGCTATAATTGTGGGTGTTGTTGCTCAAACGATGATGGGGTGGGCTAATTTTGTCCTAGTTGAGGCAACAATGTCATGACTAGATTTTCAAGATTCAAAAATCTTTGTAGAAGTGCATCATAAGTCTAGTCACGAGCTTCTACTTTTTGTTTGAGGACGACATTACTCTTGTCAAAAGTGCAGGTTATAGATGGTTGGTGCTTCAATATGTCTCTTCCAACACTATAATTGGCAGTAAGTTGTCCTACCCCATATAGTCATCCTTTCTTCTTTCCACCGACAACATCAACCCAACATTGTATCCTAATGATGTGATCGTCATCAACATTTACCTGTGATGCAGCATCAGGTGTAAATCTCACCTCTGATCTAGCCTGTGAGAGTCTAATAGGGAAATCTTCATGTTAAATAATATACAAAGCATCAATAACATGAAACAAGAAGCTTAAGATAACCAAGCATTTTATCCCTATGTCTAGGCAATAGTTCCCTAAGGAAAAATTCTCCAGATCTAGGTTTCTAGGTATTTGTCTATAACAAATAAAACCAATAATCATGTCATGAATGAGTTAAACACAACAAGCATAGAGCAAAGAAGAAAAACCCTAATAATTAATGAAAGAAGCATATATAAATCATAACCAATTCAAATACATGAGAGTTTAAGAGGTTACACGTTCCCCAACAACAAATAAGGTTTAGTTCTCCATTGTCATGGAGAAACTAGATGTACAATGGAACAAGAATAAAAGATAAACCCTAAAAACCAAAGAGGAGAGTTTCCACATCCAATTTTGCCTCTAAAGAGTCAAAAACTATGAATTTGCATCACTTCTGCCAAAAGATACCAACCCTAGGGCGAACAAATCCTGAAATAGGGGAAAAACAAAGTCCAAGCCCACGTCGTTAAGGGCCCCAGAAAAGGGCGCTCAGGCGTCCTGCGACTTTTGTAGCCTTCTCTTCTGGTGCATTCTTTGTCCTTTCTAGGTTCCAAATCCTTGGTACTTTAACTCTTCTTCCAAATCATTCCAATTTCTTAAAAAATCAAGGGAATTTAGTGATAAAATCATAAGTTCTAACATCAACTCTCTTTATTCACAAAATAGACTTAAAACAAGAGATTAAGCAAGTTACTAAGTCAAAAAGGATTCATTTAATATCAAAATTTAGTCACAAATAACGGTGAAATCACCCATTATCACAACCCCAAACATAGAACTTTGCTTGTCCTCAAGCAAAACAAAATGTAACTTAACCTTAAAAACACTACAATGGTTCAACATATCACAAAGCTCTTTCTTCTAAGATAAGTAATCACTCATAGCTACTCATCATAAAAATGTCAGTCAAGTTTTACTGATGCCTTAATCCAATCAAGCTCAACAATGGTGCTCACATACTCATAGAATATACAACAGATGCAAAAATCAACAACCAAAGAAATTGTTTCACTCAAGCTCAAAGGTGTATAGTGAGGTGACTCATTCACTCTATTATCACAATGTCACATAAATCAACTCTGCCTTTCATTAAAACACCATCAAACACACTTATGAGCAAGTTATCATCACAAGGTCTGTAATGTGGCTAGGCGAAGAAGAAAATTGGTTTTTCTAGACAACAAAATCCCTGAGTTAAGAGAGTGCACAATTCATAATTTGATCATATAAAAACAATCTCTCTTTCTCTTCTATTGAAGAAACCATTCTCAACTCAATCCCAACTTTTCATTCATTAAGCTTTTCCTTCTTTTTCTTCTTCTCTTTTCTTTTCTTTTCTTTTTTCAATTTCGTTCAACACTTAGCTCAATGCTCTTTTTCTTTTTATTTTCACAATTTTTTCAAATTTCCCAACAACTCCAAACTTGAACTTTTCTTTATACCATACACATATACCCAACTCAACTCAAGGTAAAGATTTCAAAAGGGTTTTTCACATATTTAGGCTTAATGTTCAAAGCATAAAACAAACATTCTTCTTTTGTTGGGTTCGAATATTGCATTGGCTTATATAGGAGAAGAACAAATGGCCTTGATCATTTGTAACAAGCAAAAAAGTGGTTCAATCATAAAAACATAGGCAAAGTCAATCATGATTTCAAAGCAATAGCATTCAATCAATCAATCTGGAGTCCAATCCTCTACAGGTTAATCAAGTTCCAAAATCAGATAAACATCCTCCTCATCTTCATCCTGATCCTCCTCATCACCGTCCTCCTCCACGGTTGCAACTTTAGATGCTCCAACTCCTCCACTAGCCTGTGATGGATCACTAGGCCATGCAACACGGGCTAGGAAATCCTCCTGAGATATGAACTGACGCTCAGGAAAGGTAGATGTCAAGGTCCTCAGTAACTCTTGGTCACCTCTGTATAGCGCCTCCATCCTAGCCTCCATGAAAGACATGTACATGTATCTCATCTAAAAGGAGCATCATCATGAGGCTGATCATGGGCTTGCTATGGAGCTCTCTTGTGAGCCTTGGGAGGATGTGGTGCTGGCACTAGTAAGCCCGCCTCATCCAGCATGCAGTACTGGGTGTAGTAGGAGGCGTCAATCTCCTTCATTGGTTGCTCAAACGATGGTGTGGAGGTGTTTACTCCTGCAATCTCACAAAGGTGAGTAATAAGAGAAGGGTGCCCCAAAGGTGACTTGTTGCTTGTAGCATGGGTGCAATGCTTGATCTCATCTGTTATTACTTGCCCAACATTGATATTTAATACTCTAAGGACACAGTATAGGAAGATAGCTCTATTTGTTGCAATGTCTGATACATGCAAATAGGGTTGGATGTTGGCATGTGTAAATGTCATCCAATATTTTGCCAGGGAGGTTAAGTAAGATCTCCTAATATAATAGGCTTATCATTCCTATTCCTTTGGAAGTGGCCACCTGGAATGCACAAAACCCTCTCCACATCAGCATAATTGATATCCTCTTCTATTGCAGATGCAAACTGGCACTAATCCCCTGTCTATTCAGTACCAAGAAACCTGTTAATTTTAAGAGCATCATAGGGTATTATTTTTCCTCTCACATAGCTAGTGTATGCTTCTTGATCAGCACCAAATGCTCTTGCATTCGTGTAAAATTCCTTCACAACAGCAATGTTGGGAGGTGTCGGATAAGAAGCTAAGTTCTCCCACTGCCTTCTTCCAAGCTCCCTCTCAAATTGAGGAGTCATAGTAGGTATTAACCCCACCTTCCTTTCCATAAGCAACCTTTTGTTTTGCACCGTCTGGAAGTGTCTCTCATGCATATGTGAGAGGAATTTGCTAGAGTACACTTGTTCTTTCCTCTTTTTTCCTCTTTATGTGTTGGTAGCAATGGTCTTGATACGCTTACCAGAGGAGGATGCTATATTTGCACCAAAAACACACAATACATACCGCTAATGAGTCATCTAAAATAACAATTCAATTCATCACATACTCATTATAGGTCACAAATATGTTTTCTCCTCCCACAACACAGTTTATACTCTCAACAGAATAAATCAATCATATACCTTTCAAAAATTAAAACACAAATCATCATTCAAATCCTTTCGCCAACATTGAGAGCCACTCAGGGGGCCTCAGCATCACCTGCACATTGTCACAACCACCAGAAAAACACAGAACCAACACATAAATCAATTTTGCCAGCGTTGAGGGCCACTTAGGGGGCCCTCAATGCCATATCAAAAAATCAAATATGGTGCGTTTGGCTTTTTTCTTTCAATACAATGCTTTTTCCAGTTCATTCTCATGAGTAATCCATCCAAAATAGTTTAATCAACAGTTTCAACGATATATCATGCATAAGCATCAATCTACATCAAAAATCAAAACTTCTAAGAGAAAAAATCGAAAATGCACATCACCTACTTGGATGGAGATGAAAACTGTGAGAGATGCCCAAAGAGATTAGGAAAGTCTAGGTCTTGAGAAATCCCTAACAACAACAACTTTCAGACCACCCCAAACTTAGATGTATGAAAGCAAAGTGAGTGAAGAAGATGATTCTTGGTGGTGGAATGGAAAAGGAAAGTGAGTGAAACTCTAAGATAAGTGTTTTGTGCGGCTGAGAAGTGCAAGAATGGAAAGTAGGAGTCTGGACGCGTCACATAGGGTTAGAAAATTGGGTTGTGCCTAATGACGCTCAGCTTTAAAAAGCCAAAACAACCCAACCCGCAACGCTGACACTGAGCGCCCCATCAGGAGGGCGTTGAGCGCGAAACGGTGATGAGTTCTCCCCCACTTTTCTAGCTTGCCTTGGGCGTCCCTAAGCAGGAGGCCCTTAGCTTCCGCTCAAATTTTTCATATTTTCATGTACTTTTCTCCCAACTCACACATCAACAACTCACAATTAAAATAATTAACGCTCTCTACAACTCATAAACATTCATCAATCCACAAATCAGATGCACACTAGACCATGACATACCAATAACCACACAAATCAAATAAATTCAAACAAACACGCAACTCTAAAACCTAAGTCCGACTCAAATTAAATTACATCCAAACCAAATAAATAAACAAATTAAAAATAAGTTTTTAAAACATTAGGCTGCTTCCCAACAAATGCTTGTTTAACATCATTAGCTTGACACCATTAAGCTCAGGTCAAATCTTTAATGTTGGTGTTCCTTTTTCTTTCATCACACCAACTTATCTCCAGAAGCTTCTTGTTCACCATCTTGACTCTTCTTGAATACAGAGCTTTTATCTCTATAACTCCATTGGCTTTACTGGTTTGCCAAGCTTGAATTCTTCATCTTCACACACTAGGTCTGGGTGAAGTATCTTCTCTTTAATCTCTTTTTTCCTCTTCCTTCACCAGTGAAAAGAAACAATTTATACCTTCCTTGACTGATTCACCAGCTTGATCAGATGCACTAGTCACTGGTGGATCTTCATCTTCAGCTTTAAGACTAGTCTTCTTCACTTGAACTAGTTGCTCATCATTGAAGATATTGAAAATCACCTCTTCCTCTTAGTCTTTAAGCATTAGAACTCCATCATCTGCATTGATGACAACCTTGGTCATCTTCATGAATGGCCTTCCAAGAATGATAAGAATCTTCAAATCTTCCCCCATCTCCATCACCACGAAATCCACCAGAAATTTCAGTTTATCAATTTGAACCACAACATCTTCCACCACACCATAGGGCTTCTTAGTAGATCTATCCGCCATTTACAGAGTCATCTTTATAGGTTTGACTTCAAGACCACCAATCTTCTTCAACACAGATAAGGGCATCAGATTGATGTTAGACCCTAAATCAATTAAAGCCTTCCCTATATCATAATTCCCAATAGTGCAAGGAATAGTAAAACTTCTTGGATCTTTAACTTTGGGAGGAAGCGTCTTCTACAAAATCACACTACAATTACCCTATACTTCAATATTTTCCTCATCTAAATATTTCTTCTATTTTAGGAACTTCTTTAGATATTTAGCATACACAAGAAAATGTTGCAATGCCTCAGTCAATGGAATTGTAATCTCCAATTTCTTGAAGATTTTCTTAAAACACTCATTGTTTCTCTTTATCCTTTCTGGAATATTATTTAGGATAAGGAAGAATTTTTTCAATTTGTCTTTCTCTTTTTCTCTCACCCTCTTCTTCTTCTTTTCTCTCCCCATTCTCAATTTTTCTCTCTTCAATTTTTTCTCCTTTTTCTCTTAACTCAAATCTTTCTTTTCTCTCAATTTTTTTCCCATCTAACCTTTCATCACTTATGCTTATAATAACATTGCACTCCTCTTTAGGGTTAACTTCAGTATTAATCCCAAACTGCTTCTCAGTTTTTTCCTCCCACTTTTTAGCTAGTTGGCCAACCTGTATCTCCAAATTCCTAATAGTAGCTTCAGTGCTCTTGTGATTAGAAATTCATACCTCCATAAATTGTTGGAGTGTCTCCTCTGGCTTTGTAGTTCTTTCAGACAAAGAGGGTTGTTGTTGCCATTGTTTCTGTGGTGGTCTATTGAATTGCCCAGCTTGACCTTGAGTCATGCTTGGGTAAGGTTTTCATCCTTGGCTGTAATTACCTGGATGACCCTGATTACCCATGAAATTGACTTCTTCTTGGGTATTTTCTGGCATATCACATTGACCATTGATATGATCTTCACAACTAATGTAATCGGTTCAAAACTACTTGTTTTGCCACAGTTCCAAGTTGTTTGATGACCTTAATTGATTATCACAACATTGTAACTGATTAAGTGATGCAGATATGCTTTTATGCATGTGATTTTCATATCACCAAAACACATATTTTGCATACACAAATATAATTACTTCACAAACATAGCAGTATGCATTAATCAACACAATATTTCTAACAAATGTGACAACCACAATATCTGCATATTTCACAGTAAGCATGTACACATTCAACATATAACACAATACACATTCATGTGTTTTTACTATCATTGTGTTGCATCATTAAAAACAACATCACAGGGATTTGGTTTAGTTAACATTATGTTCCCCCTATCAAAAGTCCTAGCAATGTGTTTCATATGTGCTCTCCCCAACCAATAAAGGTGTTCTCCTTTTGTTGTTACTGTTGATAGGGGGAGCTATATGAAAGCTAAACCCATATATCCCATATGTGTTTTTGATGATGACAAAAACAGAAATGTTTTAATAGTTTCTTGCACACATTAAGAAAATTTGTTGTTTATATATTTGATTGTGCTTGAATTATTTGTTATGGATATTCATTGTGTTTATATATCTGTGATTATATCTGTGATATGCATATTCATTACTTAAGGTTGATAAAACTTTTTGCACCCTGTATATCTGGATGAATAAATTGTTTACATAGTTTATAAAATTTGTTTCAATTCATCTGATATTAGTACATGATTAAATATCGCAAACTGTTAGTTTTAATTGATTACATTATGTGGATAACCGATTAAAAATTGTGTCTTTGCTTATACTTGATTACTGAGTGCATTGATGAGTTTTGAATGAAAAAGTTTTCAAATTTGCTTAAGTATGGTACTTAACCGATTACACTATTTTCTTAATCGGTTAAAACATGTGTACATTGAACATTCTTTTCTTGTTTTTTGACAAGAAAAGCATGAAAAAGTGAAGAAATTTGGCTAAGTCAAGAAGAAGGAACATACAACAAAAGTTTGACCTTGTTATTTTCTCTATCTTTTGTACAAAAAGGTTTTGGTAATTGATAACTCTTTATGATAAAATATAATTTGAGGGAAAATATATCTTTATATATTTTATTTTGTATTTTTAAATAATTATCTTATATAAGTATATCAGTAAATATCGAAAGATAATATTTGTCAAATCTTTTGTAATATCACAAGATCTTCTTAAATATTTTTAGATCCCCATGACAATAAAATATATCTTAACAATATTTGATTATTTAGAAGATAATTGAAGAAGATTACATTATCAAAAAGAAGATTACAACAATAGAAAAATAAAATAAGTCTTAGTCCAAATTCTATAAGAAAAAGACTTAGAAAAACACGTTACGAAAGTTTAGGAAGCCTTTGGGGGATCTAATCATGTCTTGCCCTCCAATACTTTCTATTTTTATGTTATTTTTATATTCCATAGAATGTTAAGCCTCTAGGTTGATTTTGTTGTATTTCATTATGGATTCTAAAGTTAGAATGAAATAATTTCTTTGTTTTTTTTTTATTGTTTTGGTTTATATTTTATTTGTCTTTTGTTTCCAAATTAAGTAAAATGTAATTAATTTTACATTGTATCTAATTAGTGATGTGTTTTATATATGTATTGATTATATGAGTTTAAGAGTTTTTAAATTTAATTGAGACTTTAATTTTATTTAAAAACTTTCATGTGATTAAATGGATTTTTACTAATAATTAAGACTTTAATTTAATTAAAGGTAATAACAATAATAAGAATTATTTAATATATTACTTTGGTTAATTATTTTTTACTTGGTAAGGAGGCAAAGGAATAAACATGGTATGGTCGAGATTGTACTTTGGTTCAATTTGCTATGAATAATGTAAAATGTTATCATTTTTAATTAGGATTGTACTTTAGTTAATTGAGACTTTATATTGATTGATTTGAAAATCTAACCAATTAATCTACCTTGACAAAGGAGTGGAATCACCTTATTTTCTTTACTATTGTTTTTATCTATTTTTATGTTTTTTCAATTTTTTTATTATTTAATTATTTTATTTATCTATATCTTCTCTTATTATTTTTATTTTATTTGAATGATCCTTTTGTATAGTTTTTATAAGAAGAAATTTGTTATGAATGAATTTCGTATTCGTTAAGAGATGACTTAGGGTTGATTTATCCTAATAAATCTTTTTCACTACTTTCTTAATAATATCAAAGTTGTTATAGATAAGTATAATTAATTTAATCGCATCAACAAAAACCATATTAGAAGTTCCTTATCATGCTTGTTTTTATATTATTGACATCTAATTGTGTGAATGTATTTCCATGACAATTTGGATGTCTTTGTCATGCTTATTTTTATATAGAAGTCTAACTTCTCATTTGTGCCCTTCATAACATATTGAATGAAAATTCACCAAGAACTTTATACCCATTGCGTGCACTTTACAAATAACACTTTAACATTACATTACAAAATGGTACAGGTCTTTACTACACTTAATTCAAGTACATCTATATTTTACAACAACTCATGGTAATTTCAATAAATTACACCAAGAAAACAAAACCATGGATAATAATAGTTACACTCATTTTTCAGAAATATTTATATATATTTCTCCTTTGTCTCACAATAATTACATCTCTTTCATCATATCCTTAATGTAACATTTAAAATAATTGAACCTCACGACTTCTTCTTAAGTGCAACAATGTTCTTCAATAGAACCATAACATATAACAAATGATTATTATTAACAAATTTTCACAAAAACAAAATTTAACAAAACTAAATTACGTAAGTTTAATCTTGTAGTTACAATAATCAAATTGTTTTCCACCATTCTTAGTGGTTCTAGTTGTTCTAAAAATTGCAACATCTACAAAATTGCAAATGGATGTTATCTTAAACCCTTATTCCCACCAACATAAGAGGAATTTGCATCTCCCAACTAGTAAGAGGAATACAACTAAAATCTGGACATAGATGGAAAGAATAAGAATATTATGTGACAAGAAGTCAAAAAGGTCAATCTAGGAAAAAAAAACAAAATAGGATAAATGAGAAAGCATAAACACAACAATCTCCTCAAAAGATATTCTTGTCATGTTCTTGTACAATTTAAGTACAATCTTGAATAATATGACACATTAAGGTTTTTCTAAAACATATAATAGTCACATTAAGTTTTTCTACACTCTAAATAATGCGTGACATTAAGTTTTTTTCTACAACAATCTCCACACTCTAAACCACGTTAATTTAACAAAATGTATCAAGTTTTTCTAAAACAAATATAAAGACGACATTGAGTCAAAATTAAATATAAATGCGATTCTTAATTTTAGATTTAATAGAGCAATAGGAAATATAAATGCGATTCTTAATTTTAGATTTAATAAAATTAATAAAACTTAAAAATCATATAAAAAATAAAACTCATAATTAACATTTTGGAGGTAATAATACTTTTTTTATATATTTAACTTAAATAACTTCAGTGTATCTCTCACCGGAAATTTAACCATTGTGCTAGTTACCTAAATGACATTGTTGTCCTTTAAAGAATTAGCATGAGTCATGTCATGACCTATAGAAGGTTGCCCTAAAAAATGTGGTCCATTAGTTATGGGCCTTTCCTCAAAATCCACATAACATGCTAACATTGGTATATGGACTTTTCACATTTCACATGATTCAACTTGCTATTGAGAGTTGAAATATTTAGTTCATAATTGTTTTGGGTTTAGTTTATATATATATATATATATATATATATATATATATATATATATATATATATATATATATATATTATATTTGTGTGTGGATTGTGACTAATGTTGAATATTTTCAGCCCATTTATCCCTTTTCCGTCTTCAGCTTAGGTGTGGATCCACGAACTCTCCAAAATATGTTCACTTAAAATTAAATAAGCAAATTACAATGATATACTATAATTTTTTCAGATTGTTAACGCTATCTTTATTTTTCTAAACCTTTACGGAAATCAAACTTATAAAAATATACATTGTAATATTTTTCAAATAATTAAAGATATTAATGTAAAATATGTAAGGAGTGATAATTTTATATATTAAACCTTTTAAAGAGCAGGAAAAGAATAAGAAAAAACATAAATATTACTTTGATCCCTATTTTCATTTACTTTCTTCAATGTGATAACTTTTTTATATTTTAATAAGGTATTCAATGTTTGTCAATTTTAATAATTTGATATTTTGTGTGAGGATCTAAAATTTGAGCCAAGGGCTCTGGGCCTTAGGTTGAGGTAACCAGGCCCTAAAGGTTAAGACACCCTGACTTTAGAAAGCGGTTGCTTAAAAATTTGAGTTCATTAGTTAACCTTTCCTTCTCTCTCTAGAATTCTTATTTTTTCCTAAATTTCTTCTACCTTTTCTCTTACATTCCCATTCATTGAACCGTTCAATCTTTGAATAGGAGGTACTCAAACGTTCACCGCGTCGAGAGCTCCGTAAAGGACCAAACAGTTTCTTCATTCCGACTGGTACTGTTGCGCTTTTACTGTGTGAGGCATCGTAGAAACATTCTTGTGAGCGTGATGATGAACAAAAAGGTAAAGGGAGCAACTTGATTCTATAGTTATTCAGATGGTGGTGGTTTGGGTGTGTTAATGTTCTTTGGTTGCCTATGTTTTCCTTTTATCGTGGTGATGATTTATATATATATATATATATATATATATATATATATATATATATATATATATATATATATATATATATATATATGGGAGTTGTATTGCCTCTGTTTATTTTGTTGTCGTATTAGATAATATTAAAATCAAAGGAAGAGTTTTTGCATAGGTGTGTTATGGTTCACGTGAATATATATATATATATATATATATATATATATATATATGGGAGTTGTATTGCCTCTGGTTTATTTTGTTGTCGTATTAGATAATATTAAAATCAAAGGAAGAGTTTTTGCATAGGTGTGTTATGGTTCACGTGAAGAGCTGTTAGGGAGAAGAATATTTTATTTGGTTAGTAGCAAGAACCGAGATGCAGAAGGGGGAAAAGTTCTTTTATTGAAGATTGGAATTTTGGAAAAAGGGGGTTTGGTGTTGGGCGTGAGGCATGAGGGATTTGTGAGAATGACAAAGGTTAAGAGTAGGATGTGTTTTAACGTAAGAAACTTGGTAGGGATGAAGGAGAGTAGCTCTTGGGTTTGGCTTGAGAGTGAAGAAGGTTAAGGACGAAGATACATAGTGGCTGCTGGAATGAGGTTTTATAAAATGAGGAAGTTTAAGTGAAAGAAGAAAGAATAGAAATAAAAGGAAGAGTTACTTGAGTGTTGTATAAAATAATTTTAAATACTTTAATATTGAGAGGGTTTTAATGATTTGGGGTGCAGGAAATATTATACGTAAAGAGTTATATTATTAATATAGTATGGATATATTAAGAAAGTATGATATATAGTATGGATATATTGAGAAAGTATGCAAGACCCGCCATAACTCGACTATCATTCTAAAGTGCGGAAGAGTCAAGTCTAGAATATAACATGTATAGGATGTGTGATTTATTTTACTTGGTTGAAGTTAACTTATGTATGTTATATGCCTTTATATAATGTTTTTATATAATTAGCTCACCCTTGCTTTATGTGTTTCTGTATGTACTTGCATGTGGTGTTTTCCTTTTGCAATGATCATCCATTTAGATGTGAGCAAAGAAAGATGAGGTTCCTCTGGAGCAGGCCCTGGAGACAGACGATGTTGTTGTTTAGTCTTGAGAGGGTTTCATTTGCCTTTATGTACTTTTGAAATACTCTCTCGTACTTAAGTTTTAAATTCTAGTGTTATTTTGAGGATGACTGTAATCTTAACACCTTAAATACACATCTCTAATTGTTTTGTCATATTGTATTTGATACATTCTACTTTATATATTTTACTATATATTTTTGGGATTATGTAACAACATTTAAATCTTTAATCGAAAGTGAATATTGTATGTCACATGGATTTTTTTTATTTTTATTTTTATTTTTTTTTAAGTTTTTATTTTTTAAAATACTTTTACTTTTTGTAATCTTTTCTTTATTTAAAACAAAAAGTTTTCATATGTCAAGTATTTTATATTTAATTCAATTTCAATTTTCATTAATTTTGTTCAATTTTTTCTCACCTATGATTAATTTGATTCAATTCAATTTCATTTTTATTCCTTTCCCAATTTAATTTTTATATGAATGTTATACTGAATTTTTTATTAAAATTCACATATTTATTAAATATTTCTTTTATTATTTTAAGCTAACTATAATAATTTTGTTTTCATGATATAGTTAGAGTTTGTTTAAAACAATAAAAGAAATATTTAATAAATATGTGAATTTTTTATAAACATTTTAGTATAACATTTATATAAAAATTAAAAGTAATTTTAATTTAAATAAAAATAAAATTAGGACTGAATTAAATAAAATTAATGAAAATTGTACGATATGCTATTAGGGCCGAACAGTTACGACTAGTAATCGAATGGTCCAAAAGATTAGTGGGCCTTGATCATAAATGATGGGTCATTATTGTTGGACCGATGACCCATCATGAGGATATAATCCATCGCATTTATATCTTAACAAATATTATATCAGATAAGATCTGAACAACCGGATATTCAGGTATAGCTGTTTATATTATATTCTGTTTATATTTGATAATAATCTATATATACAGGGCTGGAATGACAAGTCAGGTACGCTCTCTCTTATGCTATTTTACTCTACAGTATACTTGCGATCCTTCACCTAATTCATTCTGAATTAGTTGAGTGATTTCATTCTACATTCTCATATTGAGAATCCTTAGCCTTGCACTCAAGGCTCTTCACTACTACACCCTAACTTGGGTGTCGGAGTGCCATTGCAGGTACCTCCCCCCTCCGGTCAAAGATTGGACATTGCCGGACGGCTGAAGATTGAAGGAGAGCGGACGTTCAATTCACAAGAGAAGGTGCACCAATCTACTTAGTCAAGTAGCACAAAGCGGGAGTGCCACGTCACCCAGGTCAGTTCTTTCGGTCCCAGAAATTCACACCGAAACTTTTTGGCGCCCACCGTGGGGCCCGAAAGTCAAGACTCCCAATGATGACCACAAGAGGCATGGAAAATCTAGATCTGATCCAGATGATAAGAGAACTACAAACGCAGCTAGAGGAACAAGCTCGAACTATTGCAACTTTACAGCAAGAGTTACAACAGAAGAAGACCGACGATGCCGAACGCAGTAAAGAAAAACAACACGACCGGGAGACATCAGAAGACAGTCAAAATCATAATTCGCCTCCTCCCCCCCGGTCCCCGGACTTCTTGCCGTTCACTGATGCCATCATGCGGGCCCCTATGCCCGACCGACCTCCGCCTCAAGTTGAAATGTTTGATGGCACGACGAATCCAGATCATCATTTGCGAAACTTCATTGATTCTATGGCCTTTTACACTCAAAGTGACCCGGTAAAATGCCGGGCGTTCTCCGTGTCACTGAGGGGTGAAGCCCTAGAGTGGTATTACACCCTTCCACCCAATTCGGTGGACAGTTTCCGCACGCTGATGGGCATGTTCAAAAAACAATACTCCACCAACCGGTACGAGGAGGTTACTACGGCCGAGCTAGTCAATCTCAGACAGGGGAAAGACGAAACTCTCAGAGCCTTCATGCATCGATACAATCACGCCGCTCGGAGGATAAAAGGCGCCAGTCCCGAATTCATTATTAGCAGTCTACCCAATTGCCTAAAAACAGGATTCGTCTCTGAAAGCTTATACGCCGAGTTGCCCAGTACGTTGGAGGAGTTGCAGCAAAAAATGGCCAAATTTATCAAAATGGAGGATCAGAGGATCTTTCGGAAACAACAACACGAGGAGCATCCAGTAAGTGGTAACAAGAAGGAGGGGAAGCGTCGGGTTGAGAATGCCCGGGATCAGAAACCACCGGCGATTCTAAACCCTAGATACGACCGCTATGCGCACCTTACTGTCCCTAGAGAAAAGGTGTTGGAGAGGGCTCTACAGTCCAACCTGATCTTTCAAAGAAGAAAATTTCCACCTAAAAACGTGGACACGGCGCAGATATGCCGATTCCATAATTCAGGGGGGCATACTACTGAAGGCTGCCAAACTCTCAAAGACGAATTGGAGAAGTTAATTCGTGCTGGACACCTCCGGGAATTCGTGAAGGAGGATTCTGGCCGCACAGGACACTCTCCCAGAAAGACACGAAGAAGCCCAAAACATGCAAAGCAGAAGGGTAACCACTCACGCGACCGTTCTCGTAGTCCCCCGAGGCACAGATCCCGTAGTCGACCTAGAGAGCGGGATCTCACGGTCAAAGGCAGGATTGATACTATTTCGGGCGGTTTTGCTGGAGGAGGTGCTTCATCCTCAGCCCGAAAGAGACATTTGAGAAGTCTGCACAGCGTACACTCGGTGGTACGCAATCCAGTGTCAATGCCTGATATAACCTTCACAAACAGGGATTTTCATGCACCAGATCCTGATCAAGACGATCNCATGGNCATCACAGCCCGCATTGCACAGTATNATGTGGGCAAGGTNCTTGTTGATCAAGGCAGTTCANTCANTATACTATACTGGACAACCTTCCGAAGAATGGAAATCGCAGAAGATGTGATTGCTCCGTTTAACGAGCAAATTGTTGGTTTTGCTGGAGAAAGAGTAGACACCCGGGGGTATCTCGACTTGCGAACCCGCCTAGGGTCCGATGATGATGGTAAAGAGCTCCGAGTTCGTTTCTTGCTGGTGGAGGAGAACACGTCCTATAATGCCCTTCTAGGACGTCCTTGCCTAAATGCTTTTGGGGCGATCGTCTCTACCCCACATTTGGCAATGAAATTTCCTACCGACAGAGGAAATATATGCACCGTTTGGGCAGATCAGAAAACCGCCCGTCAATGCTACGTAGTCGGTCTAAAGGTGACGCCTTACAGAAGAGAGAACCGTACTGAAGCTATTCTTATTTATCTTGATCCCAGGACCAATACGGACGAGCGGATACAACCTCAAGGCGAGATAAAACCTTTCATAGTGGGCAAAAATGAACAACAAACTACGTCCATCGGGGACAACCTTCAGCCGTTAGAAGAAAATGCATTGAAGGAGTTATTAAAAGGCAACAACGACTTGTTCGCTTAGAGCGCGTCGGATATACCCGGAATCCATCCCAGCGTCATCGCGCATAAACTGTCCATAGTCCGAGAGGCCCGACCGGTGTCCCAAAAGAAACGGAGGTTTGGTGATGAAAAGCGGACAGCCATTCGAGGTGAAGTAGATAAGCTCCTCAAGGCGGGGTTTATACGAGAATTGACCTACACTACATGGTTATCTAATGTAGTCATGGTAAAAAAGGCAAATGGACATTGGAGAATGTGTGTGGACTTCACTGATCTCAATAAAGCATGCCCTAAGGATTCTTATCCTCTCCCCAATATTGACCGGTTGGTAGACGGAGCTTCCGGACACACCGTTCTATGTTTTTTAGATGCCTACTCGGGGTATAATCAAATCCCGATGTATGTCTCGGATCGAGAGAAGACGACCTTTATCACAGAGCAGGCCAATTACTACTATGAGGTCATGCCGTTCGGACTCAAGAATGCGGGCACCACTTATCAATGCCTAATGGATAAAGTCTTCCATAATCAGATAGGTCGTTGCATGGAAGTATATGTTGACGATATGGTAATCCGAAGCCACACACATCATCAGCATCTTAAAGATTTAGAAGAAGTCTTTCAACAACTCAAACACTACAACATGTGTCTAAACCCTAATAAATGCACTTTCGGGGTGTCCGCCGGAAAATTCTTAGGTTTCATGTTAACCTATCGAGGAATAGAAGCGAATCCAGACAAATGTCGGGCGATATTGGAGATGCAGAGTCCCACCAAGCTAAAGGATGTCCAATGCTTAGTCGGACGTCTAACAGCCCTATCACGATTCATACCGAGGCTTTCTGATCATATCAGACCTAACCTGAAGAACATGAAAAAGGGTGTACCTCGGCACTGGGATAACGATTGCGAAGAGGCCTTCTCTAAAGTAAAAAGCATTATGACCAGTCCACCTATCATGGCTCGTCCAACTGAGGAGTTCGAGTTGCAACTATACTTGGCTGCATCCAGCCACTCGGTAAGTGCAGCCCTCATCTAGGAAAGTCTCGACTTTAAGCTGATATATTTCCCCAGCCGAACCTTGCAAGGGTCAGAGGAAAGATATTCTCAGGTGGAAAAAGTGGCGCTAGCCCTGCTGACAGCGGCACAACGTCTCCGGCCGTATTTTCAGAGTCATCAGGTAGTCGTCCGGACAAACCATCCGATCGCTAAGATTCTCAGGAAGCCTGACTTGGCGGGGAGGATTGTAGCCTGAGCGATCGAGCTATCTGAATTCGGCCTACGATATGAACCACAAGGTTCCGTTAAAGGTCAGCACCTAGCAGATTTTGTAGCCAAAATCTATCGTCCAGAGGAACCCAACATTTGGCATCTCAATGTAGATGGGTCTTCTGACAGAAGAGGAGGAGGAGCCGGCGTTGTGCTCGAAGGACCGCACGGCCTACTGGTCGAACAGGCGGTCAGCTTTAACTTCCAACTTAGCAATAACCAGGCAGAATATGAAGCTCTCATTAGCGGATTATTGCTGGCCAAAGAGTTGGAAGTCAATCATCTGGAGTGCAGAATGGATTCTCAACTAGTTGTGGGACAGCTTAACGGAACTTTCCAGGTCAAGGACGATCATTTGCTACGCTATTATCACAAGGTTAGTGAGTTAATCAAATCATTTACCAGTTTTTCCGTGACCCACATACCCAGGGCACAAAACTCACAGGCGAACCTGTTGTCAAAGTTGACTTACTCCCGCAAGAAGTCTCAACTCTCTTCAGTGATCAAAACCACACTGCATAAGCCGTTGTTGGAAGCATATACCACTAACGTTGTCACACCGCGAAATGATTGGCGGCAGGACATAATTCAACTGATGGTCCAACAAGAACAGGGCGGACGGCTCAATATCACTGATTCTAAACGAATTGCCCGTTACATGTTTGTGGGTGATGATTTGTACCGGCAAGGTTATACTACCCCGTTGCTGAAATGTCTATCCGACGAAGAAGCTAAGTACGTCATGCAAGAATTACATCATGGTGTTTGCGGTTCACATTCAGGAAAAAGGATACTGAGGGCCAAGATTCTACGAGCCGGTTTCTACTGGCCCTCTATGGAGCAAGATTGTGCGACATTCGTACAGAAATGTATCTCCTGCCAGTCTCATTAACATAATTTACGAATTCCTCCCTCTGAACTACATGAAATCATCTCCCC
This sequence comes from Vigna radiata var. radiata, assembly GCF_000741045.1. Lineage (NCBI taxonomy): Eukaryota > Viridiplantae > Streptophyta > Magnoliopsida > Fabales > Fabaceae > Vigna > Vigna radiata. The sequence continues at coordinate 23,811,671 of NC_028357.1, forward strand.
GTGGCCCTTCACGCAGTGGGGGATGGATATAGCCGGACCTCTACCGGTCGGCAAAGCACAATGCAAATACCTCTTGGTCGCGGTCGATTACTTCACCAAGTGGATTGAAGCAGAGGCCCTCGCAATAATAAGTGCTCAAAAGGTACAAAGCTTTATCTGGCGCCTGATTTGCAGGTTTGGGTTACCACACAAAATCGTAACCGATAACGGTCAGCAATTTGTTGAACGGAAACTAGAGGATTTCCTCAAAGGCCTAGGCATTAAACATGTCACAAGCTCAGTAGAACATCCGCAAACAAACGGGCAGGCTGAGTCAGCCAACAAAGCCATTATTTCCGAGTTAAAGAAGAGACTTGGGCGTGCTAAAGGATTGTGGGTCGAAAAGTTGCCCGAAGTGCTTTGGGCGTACAGGTGCACACCGCACGGTTCAACGGGCGAAACGCCCTTCAACCTCACTTATGGCACAGACGCAATGCTTCCGGTGGAGGTCGATGAACCGACAATACGACGAGAGATGCAAGACATGAACCTCAATGAAAACCAGCTGAGGGTTAACTTGGACACTCTACCCGAAAGGCGTGAAGTGGCCATGATATGGAATGCAGCTCAGAAACACTACTTGTGCGGCGATACAACACAAAGGTCAAACCACGAAGCTTTACCACAGGCGACCTTGTTTGGCGAAAGAGAGGCGAAGCTCACAAAGAAAAAACGTACGGCAAGCTATCAGACAACTGGGAGGGACCCTTCCGCATCATAGAAGATTTGAAGAACGGTGCATACCGGTTGGAGCATTTGGACGAAAAGGCCATTCCAAACACATGGAACACCACACATTTAAAGTTCTACTATAGTTAGAATTTCAAATTTACTGCATTTCAGATTTACTGCATTCTCCATTTGTTTCAAAACATTTGTTCACGTTGTTTCAATGAAACTACTCAGTTTATCATTCAGCAATTTATTCAAAAAATTACGGACTAAATGTCTGGACAACCAAAGGCAGCACTTGCCTTCCGGACTAAACGTCCGAACGGACTAAATGTCCGAGCTCTCAAAGGCAGCACTTGCCTTCCGGACTAAACGTC
>NC_028357.1:23813258-23880139 GCF_000741045.1 Vigna radiata var. radiata
GCCTTCCGGACTAAACGTCCGAACGGACTAAATGTCCGAGCTCTCAAAGGCAGCACTTGCCTTCCGGACTAAACGTCTGAACGGACTAAATGTCCAAACTCTCAAAGGCAGCACTTACCTTCCGGACTAAACGTATGAATGGACTAAACGTCCAAACTTTCAAAGACAGCACTTGCCTTCAAGACTAAAGGCAACACTTGCCCTACATATTAACACAACTGAACTAAATGTTCAAGGAAAAAGAATTGGCAGGTCCTTTTGGATCATCGTAACTCAAACATCAAGGGGCCACTGGGAACGAACGACCAAATCACGCAAAGGAGTACAGAACGTCGAAATCGAGCGCTTATGCATAAAACAAGTAAGTTTACACTAACCTATATTTACTATGTTACCTTATTCTAAGATGAAATTCCACTAAGAAAATTCTAAGTGAAGATAACCCCTGGTTACGCCAAAATGGCGAAGGGTAAAACGCCTCTAGTATAAGAGGATTTAACATGAAACCTAAGGCCGAAAGCCTTCAATCATACATAACAGCCTTCAATCATATAGCATAGCATAGTAATATAATGGTATGGATGGCCGAAAGTCTTAGACTTATGTTATCCAATTCGCAAACGGTCAAATAACAAAAATTAAAATTGTTGTGAACAAGAGATAACAAACAAGCAGAATTAAAAGAGTTTTAAAGTCATCAACAAAGTAAGGGAGATTTGACTAGAGCTTAAGCTTTTCCGACGTTAGCTTCTTCAATAGGGGCCTTCTCGGGAGCGGGTACTTCGCCAACGTCTATAGTCTTGTTGCCAGTTTCTTCCAATGGTTCAACAGATTGTTCAGCAGTGGGGGAATCCTCTTCTTCCTCATCATCATCATCTGGGTAGGTCCCAGCAGGAACTTCTTTAGACGAGATCATTTTTCCGTGAAGAATATCTTTATCCATGTCAAGAGGGAGGCTTTCCAGAGGACGATCAAGCAGAAAGGCAGCTTGCCTTATAGCCTTCTTAAACCCGCGAGTATGCTCCAAGATAATTACTTCCGCCATCTTCCTTTCTTTGGCATTGGAAGCCATCAGGGAACTCCTCAAGGTGTTCCTTTCTACGGTCAGCTCATCTATCGCCTTGCGGGTGGCTACAAGGTCAGTGGTTTGTTGATCATTTTCCTTCTTAGCAACTTGAAGCGATTTCTTTATGTCTTCAAAGATAATACGACCCTCATTGATTGTCTTTTGGGATACCTCATATCTCGGTCCACATTGAGAATGGGTAAGAGTAAGGTCCAACAACCGTTTTTGTAAACCTTCGAGATCGACCTTTTCCTTGTCGGTCGTATGGACTAGTTGCCAGGCAGACGCAGTAGCGCGAGCGCAAAACTCCAAGCAGTTCTGAGTGAGTTGTTGCCGGGATGTACCTTTCAACACCTTCTTCTCGGCCGGGTCGAGCTGGAAATCTATCTTGTATCCCAGGTCAAAGCCGGCATTCCAGATGTCATTCGGAAGATTACGTTCGGCCTCAGGATGAACAGTTTCTTCAATCATAGGATCTTTCGAAGCGTTCTTCATTTTCTTCCCGACCGGGGCATCCTTAGTCTGAGGGACCACTTTCCTTTTCCTTTTCATTATCAAAGGACTATCTTCTTCACCTTCAAGATTGACGACTGCTTGTGGGGTGGATGTCCTAGCCCAAGGGCTGGAACCTTGCTCTTGGACAACGTCCTTGGAGCAGTTAAACCAATCAATGGTAACTTTCTTTTTGCCCATGATAACTGAAATAGAAAAGATTTCAATAAGTAAGTTCATCAAACACTTAGTAGTTTTTAGTGTAAGAGCATACCAGAGATTCTTGAATCTAAGTCGTCGTATGCCAGACAATTGATTATCTGCTTTGAAGAGAAGGGGCGAAGAGATAATCCTTCAAGTACACTGATGGCCTCTAATTCATATGTTGACAACAACTCCTTATCCTAAGAGGTTATGGACCGAGGGTTTTGGGTCCAGTAGAAGGGAAACCTCTCACTACCGTCTTGATTAAGAAAAAACGGACGGCCTAAATCGGTAATAAATACTCTAAAATAGTGTTTTTTAAAATCTTTGTATGAGTCAGCTAATAGCTTAAATAAGGTATTCTTGGGGTCGGAAATAAGTGAAACCCAACCCCTCTTGGGGACCGGACGGGTCCTGAAGAAGTATAGAAACATGGGGGCGGTCGGTTTTATGTCTAAAAACTGGCAGACCAAACAAAATGACTGAATGTAACCCCAGCTATTTGGATGAAGTTGCGTAGGTGCAACATTCAAGTTTCTTAACACATCCATGTGGAAATCAGAGAAAGGGAGTCTAAGATACATATCAACAAATAAGCATGAATACATGTAAAAGAAATGTCTTTCTGAGTTATGTTTATGGTGGAAGACCTTTTCATCTTCCCGACATGGGGCTAATCTCATAGAGCGGCCATAACCTATATTTCTAAGGACACAACTATTTTCTATCCAAAATTCTAGGGATAATTTATCAGTGAAAGAACTGGAGATGTCGTTAACATCTCGCGATGCCCAGTCATAATTCATGACATCAGCATTGAGTTCGGCATGGTCGTCTACGGCGACATCACCGTGAACAAAAACCCTACTACCGTGAAGAATGGTGGAAATACCTACCTGGTCTACAACGGGAGGCCTATCAGATGAACTGGTTGGCACCTCTTGCCCCCTTTCTTTCACCACTGACGACGGACAACCTAGGCCAAGGGAAGAACTCATGTTTACCTGAGAAGATGGAGTCACTTGGAGAAATGGGAAAGGGAAAATTCCGATGAAGCGAGACTGAGAAGAAAGATGATAAGGTGCTCTAGAATTCGAAATGCAGGGGAAATGGAAATGACGGTTGCAAACCCTGCATTAATGACTCCGGAACTGGCAAAAACCGTCAGAAAAACCCTCAGTCGTTGGATCGAAACGATCTGACGGTCACGCGATCTTGACTCCTCAACTACTCGCAAGGCGGGAAAAGTTAATGATGACTTGGAATTTAAGCGACACGCTTCAAAACACTGCGTTGCAGGAACCATTTAAGATGCCTCCGAACGTCTGAATGGCCGGTTTACTAGGGTTACTCATGACTTCAACCGATCGGCATACCGAGATTACTCGTAGCATGAAGAGATCGGTGTAACGAGATTACTCGTCGCATAAAACATACTGTCGACTGAGATTACTCGTCGCTTAAAACGATCGATCTAATGAGATTACACGCCAGCCAAACTAATGGATCCCTCACACTTTAAGTCCTGCATTCAATCGTTGATAAAGCCCAGCGCTTCATTTGGACTTGGGGGGGATGATGTACGATATGCTATTAGGGCCGAACGGTTACGACTAGTAACCGAATGGTCCAAAAGATTAGTGGGCCTTGATCATAAATGATGGGTCATTATTGTTAGGCCGACGGCCCATCATGAGGATATAATCCATCGCATTTATATCTTAACAAATATTATATCAGATAAGATCTGACCAACCGGATATTCAGGTATAGCTATTTATATTATATTCTGTTTATATATGATAATAATCTATATGTACAGGGCTGGAATGACAAGCCAGGTACGCTCTCTCTTATGCTATTTTACTCCACAGTATACTTGCGATCCTTCACCTAATTCATTCTGAATTAGCTGGGTGATTTCATTCTACATTCTCATATTGAGAATCCTTAGCCTTGCACTCAAGGCTCTTCACTACTACACCCTAACTTGGGCGTCGGAGTGCCATTGCAGATACCTCCCCCCTCCGGTCAAAGATTGGACATTGCCGGACGGCTGAAGATTGAAGGAGAGCGGACGTTCAATTCACGAGAGAAGGTGCACCAATCTACTTAGTCAAGCAGCACAAAGCGGGAGTACCACGTCACCTAGGTCAGTTCTTTCGGTCCCAGAAATTCACACCGAAACAAAAATTAATATCAAATTAAATAAAATTAACAAAAATTAAAACTAAATTGAATATAAAATATTAATATATAATATTAACATAGACTTTACAAGTATAATTGATGAAAGTTGTAGAAAATATTAAAAAAAACTAATGTGAAGATATAAAAGAAAATAGAGTGTTTATTATTATTAATTCATTATGGAGAAAGTTTTCAGGTTTAAATTAGACCCATTTTAACTCTCAGAATTATCGTTTTCATTCGTTAAAACCCAAAACCTGATTAATTTTTGGAAAACTTGGTGTTAAACGTGAAAATTCTCATACTAACAAATAATCTTTTGAAAAATAATTACAATAATATGATACTTTATCAATTTCGTTACATTTTAAAAGTACTTATAAAATTATATTTAATAAAAGTAAAATGGATCTTAATGGTGATGACGTTACTGAGTTAGTTCTAACAATGAAAGTTTGGATCTTAATGTTTATTGTCTCATGTCATCTAACCCAATAAACGATGCATGAAAATAATTTCACCTTGTGTTTGATGAATTGCCTCAGTTGATTGTATCAGAACGGCTTAATGAATTTAACGCGTCTATTGGCTCTGTTTTCATATGCTATTACCGAAATGTTAATATTGGGTGGAGTTACACAGTAACACTGACAATAAAGACTGAATAAACACAAGAAATGAACAAAGAAATTGAGAAACTAGGCACAATAAACTCAGTAATAACAGATCCAGAGAAAATCTTGCAAGCCTCATTTCATATCTTCATTCATTCGTTCTTCTGTCATAACTATGGACAATAACGTGATTCAAGCACTGTTGCTGCTTCCATCTGTTGATCCAGGCATAAGCTCTCTGAGCATAGCAACTACCTGCAACATGTTTGGCCTTCTTGAAGGCAAGTCATCAACACATTGCAAAGTAATCTCTAAATATCTTATCATCTCTTTCACTTCTTTGGCTTCTGCTTCATCAGTTCCTTGAGTGGCCAAAAGCAAGTCCGAATCAATTACTTCCATTTGCTTCCCTTCACGGACCTTCATCTTTGCCCACCCAACCAAGTTGGTGTCACCAAAATCCTCCTTGTCAGTAGGGCGTTTACCACTAAGCAGTTCTAACATCACAACTCCAAATGAGTAGACATCTCCCTTAGCAGTGCACCTGAAACTCTGGTAGTACTCTGGTGGAACATATCCAGGTGTTCCTGCCAGTGTGCTCACACTAAGATGTGTATCAAGGGCACTTATAAGTCTCGCCATTCCAAAATCTGATACTCTTGACTCCATTTCATGGTCAAGTAGCACATTGCTTGACTTCATATCTCTGTGTATGATGTGAGGGATGCAATTATGGTGCAGGAAACAAAGCCCTTTAGCTGCACCTCTTGCAATCTTTTTCCTTTCTTCCCATGTCAAAATGCGCCGATCACGCGTCTTTATTCTCCCATGAAGCATCTCTTCTAGGCTTCCATACTCCATGTATTCGTACACAAGGAGCCTCTCTTCCCCCACTTTGCAGTATCCTAACAGAGGAACCAGATTTCTGTGCTTGATCTTCCCCAATGTTTCCATCTCTGCCATGAATTCTCGATCACCCTGGCAGCTCAATCGAATCAGCTTCTTTATGGCCACACTTGACCCGTCTTTGAGTGTGGCCTTGAACACTTCACCAAAACCTCCACACCCAATTAGGCTTTCTGCCGAGAACCCATTAGTTGCTTCGATCAACTGGGAGAATTTAAGTTTCCTCAGCTGCCTCTGAAATGTTGCAACATTGATGCTTAGTGGCTCTTTCTCTTTGTCGATTTTCCATGTTGTTGCAGCATGGCATGCTTGTAAGCTATTGAGCATCTTGACTTCTTCGGCCTCCTTTCTCCTTGCGCGCATTGCAATTGCCCACACGATTAAAATACATACAGAAGCAACAGATATGAGAGTTCCCATGACAATGCTGTTTGCCCATGTTGCAGTTGCTGTTTTATGGCCCCCTTTGCCAGCATCTTCAGTTGGATTTGTTGTGGGTTGGCTATTGTCGCTCTTGCAGTCAGGCAATGGTACACCACAAAGGCCAGGGTTATTTGCATACTGGGAAGCTGGAAGTGTACTCAGTTGTCCCCTTGAGGGAATTTGCCCTGTTAACTCGTTGTTAGATAGATCAATTTGAACCAAGAATGAGAGGTTTGAGAATGAGTCTGGAATATGTCCTTGCAATCTGTTGTGTGATGCATCGAACACACCCAAATTTTTTAACTGGCCAAGCGTTGAAGGGATTTCTCCAGATAGCTGATTGTGAGATAATTCAAGAACTTGTAAAGCCACCATGTCTCCGAATTCATCTGGGATTTTTCCTCGAAGTTCGTTATATGAAAGATCAAGATACTCCAGAGTCTGGTACTTGGTGAACAAGCTGAGGACAGGACCAGAATAGAGTCTTGTGAAGTCACAAGTCCTCAATGTTGGAACCTGCAAGAGCCTTTCAGGTCGAATACCAGAGAATTCTAGCAAACCTCCTACTCCTTTGCATGAGTTTCCAACATTTCTTACAAACACCAAAGTGTTCCCTGAAAGGATCCCAAACAAGGATTTTGCTCCTAGCTGTCTTCCAAGTCTTGAAGGGATCTCTCCAGTGAGCTTGTTGCTGTTCAAGTCCAACCACACCAAACTGCTGCAATTCGCTAGCTCTGCTGGTATCTCGCCAGTCAAGCTGTTGTTTCCAAGCTGCAGAACTGCTAACCTTGTCAAGAGACCAAACTCACGCGGTATTTCACCACTAAGCTCATTGCTTGTCAGTGATATCCATTCCAGATTGCTGCAATTGAATAACTCAATGGGAATTCCACCAGTTAGATGATTGTTATTCAGTATGAGATCCTTAAGATTCTTGCACTGGCCCAGTTTTGAAGGAATTTTTCCTTCCAAGCCATTGAACCATGCTATTAGCTTCTCAAGATTTTCAAGTTGACCAAGCTCCTCTGGAATTGTACCATTGAGATAGTTCAGACTAAAATCAAGTGTCTTCAGCTGTGAGCACTTTGACAGTTCAGCTGGAATTTCACCTGTAATAAGATTATCTGGCATTCTCAGCTCCTCAAGTGAGGCTGCCCCAGGACATAAATCCCTGGGGATAGATCCATAAATTTTGTTTGAGCTGAAGTCCGCAATCTTCAACTTCTTGCAGGAAGATAATGAAGATGGAAATTGACCACTGATAGCATTATTCCCCAGCCACAGTTCCTGCAATGATCCGAGGTTCTGAAAGATTGAATCTGCTAACGGTCCCGACAGGTTGTTGTTAGCTATGTCAAGATGTTGCAGCAAAGTGCACGAGGAGAAACCTGATGGGATTGACCCGGAGATGTTGTTGAAAGAAAGTTTAACCTCTAAAAGGGAAGCACATGCATTTCCCAGCTCAGAAGGGATCCAGCCTGTGAGTTGGTTGTGGGAAAGATCCAGAGTCTGTAGTTTGTTTAGCTGACCCAAACCTTTGGGAATTCCCCCAGAAATCATATTGTTAGCTAAATTCAAACTTTGAAGGCTGGTACAGTTTGACAAAGAGAGTGGAATGGAGTCTGACAAGCGGTTTCCAGAAAGATCAAGTTGCAACAAGGAAATGCAATCAATTTTAAGGCCAAAAATAGACCCTGACAGGTTGTTGGAAGAGAGGTCAAGGGTCTGCAGTTTATCAGAATTTTGTAAGAAATTTTCAGGAATAGGCCCTGTTAAGTTGTTGTACGAAAGATTAACAACAACAAGATTCGGACACTTGGAGAAAAGGTTATCAGGGACAGGGCCTGTAACTCCTCCAAAGGATAAATCAAGCTGTGTCAAACCATAAGGGAGCTGAAGTAAAGAGGTAGAATTTACAGAAAATGAATTCAAAGACAGTTTGAGAACAGATAACATATCTAAAGAAGACAAAGGATCAAGAGATATTGTCCCAGCAAGGTCATTATTCCCACTAATATCAAGCTGAGTAACTCTTCCAAGGGTGCAAGAGACTCCATACCAGCTGCATGGATTCTTATTGAGCTTCCACCCTGACAAAATTCCACTTTGATCCTTCTGAATCATCCTTTTGAACATGAGAAGAGCCTGCGCATCAGTCTTGATGGAGGAAACTGCAGCACATTCAGTCACAGGAAACAAAACAGTGATCACTAGAAGTGTCACAGTGAGACGAGGCAAAAGCTGAACATAGTTTTTCTCCATTGAGAACACACAGGTCTGGGAAGAGAGAGGCCTGCAAAGATAATGCAGAGAGATACAGATTAATGTGTAAAGGAGAGAGAGAGAGAGAGAGAGGAAAGAAAGAAGGACACAGTGAGAGTGGTAAGTATGATGGGAATTTGTTGTTGTGACAAAAGGAGTTGCTTTTTGTGTTTTATAAAATTGAAAGGAGGGAACGTGAGAGAGAATAAGGTTGTGTTGCGTGCGGTGGGTATGTACTCGTAACTTTGATCGTATAATTTTATTTTACTTTTTGTTTACCATGTTTAAGAAATTTTATTAGATTTTGTCCAAACTTCTTACAATTTTTTCTTTTTTCATTCAAGCAATTCAAAACTTTCGTTTTTACTGATACAAATATAAATAAGGTTGGTATAATAAAGAATGCAAGTGAGAGAATTTAGTTAATGGATTGATTTGACTATGAGTCAATGATTTGGGACCTACAGACAAAGGTCTGTATCCAAAGATCGGCGCTATAAAACGAAAGAAAAAAAAAGAAACATCAGACGTTGGACTGTGCTTGATCCAAGAGTCACTGTCTGTCAGTGAGCGTGAGAATGTTTCCCCATATGTATATGACACACACATAGTACTACTGAAACATTAGATTGGCGCCATGTGCAACTTATGTCGTTGTTTTCTGATTTCAGGCATTCTTTTCTTTCTATTTCTCCCTCCTATATATGTCACCACTGCCCTCTACACATTCAAATCACCTATTGCTGCTCCATTTTTTCTTTATTTGATACATCACGTACACCTGCTAACTGGGTACATATGTGAGTGACTACACGTTTGTAATTTCATATCATGTTTTAGGATAGATGTTGCACTTAAACAAAATAGTTATAACTTTGATATAAATTCTCCATCTGCATTTAAATCATATGTCAAAATTTGGCTTCAACTTCTTTTACATTACAATTAATTTATTCTATTTTGAATACATTTCATTTAAAAGTAATCTCATACCCAATAGTTTAACCTAGTTTTGTATCATTTGAGTAGAGATAAAAATAATTTATTTTTTTTTCCCTAATAAATATTTTTAAAGATAAAAATTTTAGGTTTTAAAGTGGGATAATTGTCACACCCCATTTAAATACCCTCCTTAGTGGGGTACATGTGTCACCGTCCGGTTCTCCCCTGGTGAGTGGGAGACAAACTCTGCCAACCTTTTAATTTCCCTTCCCTCGTGATCCGTGCAGTATCAGTATAGCAGAGAAACCCCAGGAAGTGGAAGTCAGGTGTCACGCTGGGAGTTGGCCGACCGTTCGGATTGGAGGCAGTATATAAGGTAGGAATGAAACCTAACGCCACTTTTGCATGCAATCTCCTTCTTCTTCCTCAAACTCAACTTTCTGAAAATCTCAAATTCTCCTCCTTCTCTCTAAACCACCCTACCTTCTCTCTAAAATTCTAACCCATTTACTGTTCCGATCACCCTTCAGATCACACCTGAAGACTCCTGGTGGTCTCCTCTTTCACTTGAACCGTCCGGTTTCGAGTTTGTACCTGACCTTGGGAAATTTAGAAGGAATAATTCATATCAACCTGCTTTCAAAGACTTAGCTGGAATTAGAGGTAAGGGAAGCTTATAAAGTTTAATTTTAATTTCTCTGTATGGTTTGAATTTATGCCTGATTTAATGTATATTTGATTTCTTATGATTGAAATATGGGATGTTGTTGTATGATTAGTATGAACTATGAGTTTTACACTGATATGAGTATGTATGAAACTTAGAGAAAATATGAAATCTGAGATTGAAGGTCATTAGGACCGTTCGGTCCTCCCTTTTTCCGTTCGGTCTGTTCGGACTGATCGGCCTAGTGTGTTTACTAGACTTAATTGATTTCCTTCAAATATTTTATTGACATATACGTAAGAATGCTGGTCATAAACCAAGCGTTTGGCTTTTCAAGTGTTCGGCCTCAGACTGACACTCAAATCATAAAACTTGCAAATCTAATATTCTTCCTTTGACACCGTCCGGTCACCTAATGACTGAACGGTCTAGTGAACCTTTAATTATCGATGCATTCAGTTTACTTGACTAAATTCCTTTTACTCTTTTAAAGAGTTTCTTCTTTCTCAATTCGTTCGGTCCGATAAGTGTTCGGTCATAGACCAGCCTTCGACCATTATTATTGCCTATTTTATAATAATACTCTTGCCAAACTGTTCGGATGATTACCACTTATAGTCAACCCTTGAGTTAAGATTTCATTCTTTGCCAAATTAACCTATCAACCAATTGACATTCTTCTGTTATTTAGTCTCACCTTGGATGTGACCGTCCGACCACTTACTTGAATCCTTGATACTTAGTTTCCCATTTCGACTAAACCGTCCGGTCATTATTATTTATGATTCAGTCTTGGATATTTGATACTTTTCTCAACACCCTAACTACTTGGAAGTAATAATGAACAAATTGTTGAATTTGACTAAATAAGAGAATTCCACTGGCGGAATAACTCATGAATTTGTGATGATTGGTAAAGTATGAACGTGGGAATGACTCAGGTGTCGTCCTGATCCTGATATTCCGTGAGGTCGTTTCCTCAGGTAGAGGAAGGTCACTCATGTGTGGGAATGGCAGGAGGTCCGCGGTTATATGAATAGATAACCGTTTGAGGACTAACCTCGGGTGGCAGCTGATAAGGAAATACAGCACCACACCGGGTGCTAGGGACGACTGAGCTACATGTTCATACCGTCCGGACAATGTCTTAGTGGTCGGTCATGATTAAAGGAATGTGGTGAACATGTATAGAAAGTGTATGATTGATTTGTTTGTGTTGTACCTTTACTTGTATGATGAAATGATAAAAATTAAATTTACATAANCTTACCCTTATCTGTTCTGTCTTTAATCCATGTTATCGTTCGGTGTTTGACCGTCCGGATATTCACTCTGTTGCAATGATCATCCTTTTGGGTGTGAGCAGAGAGTACTTTGGAGGATGCTTTAGAAGCTTCGTTGGAAGACACTTTGGAAGATGCAGTAGAAGCCGTGCCCGAGAGTTATGCAGGACCGTCCGGTCCTTAGTGTAGTTGTTTCTCTTGGTCTTATATTTTGTAGATGTTCTGTATAGGAACCTCTTTATGTTGGCCGTTAGGTCAACGAACAGTATTCTAGACCATTCGGTCCCTTTTGTAAACATTGTAATCTATATTTCAATTGTACAGTTTTAAATTCTAAGTATCTTTCATACTTCTGTGCCTATTCTCTACTGCTCTCTCTTTATTATTCATGTTGACTCCTAAAAATGAATTATAGCTTTGAGTTATATTTATTGGGATGTTACAATAATAGTTTAAATACATTTATTAACTTTAACCATATATTATCTTAAATATACCCATTACTTTAAAAGGTTAAGTTGAGAGATTTAAACTAATTTAAAGTTTTTAAAATATTTTATTTATGAACTCCTACATATATTTGGGTGGAAATGGGTCGGGTCGAGTATGGATAGTGCTTATCAGCAATGAGACTCAATGAAAAAAAAAATACATCCGCTGCATCACTCGTTACCAACATGAATATCCGTTTAAAAAACATCTATGAATATTCTAAAATCCACGAATATATGTAACTACCTGTGAATACCTATAAATATTTAATAAATTATATTTTTTATAAATTATTAAAATTAAGTTTAAATAAAATTATAAAAAATATATAAAATATAATATAAATTAAATTAAATATAATATCACATCTGATCTGTTTATAAACAAATATTAAAATATAAGTTATTTACAACTAGTAAATATCAACTATCCATCACATATTTTATCTGTTAATATTTACATACACAGATTTTTTTTTTTTTTGTCATTTCTAAATTTGAAAATTTTAAATAGAAAAATTATGGAAATAAAGAAAATGCGGTAAAACTATCCTGAATTAATGTTTGATAAATAAGCAAAGAAGAATAATCCGGCTGCCACTATTATGTTATTATTATTGACGTTGATATTGATGTAAGATGAGTTGCATTTAAAGTATACAGTCTCTCTGGACTGTAGATGTATTCTGCAATAAAAATGTAGAAGAGGTAGCTTTTCATTATTGTGATTGTTTACTTTAGAATGTATAAAGAGTTAAAAATATTTTTATGAGGGGCCCTCATGTTGAAATGAGAAGGGGAAAAAATGATGATAGTGTGTTATGGTTGAATGTTTCCTGGGAAAAAAATAAATTGTTGGTAGATTAAAGAAATGGAGGCCCCCACCCACCATGAATCAACATCAATTAGGTCAGTGTTAATGGCATGGGAGGTTATGATGCCTCCTTTTCTGCCTTTCACATTCTTCCTTTGCAAGCACTTTCATCTATCACACTATTTATTCACTCTTCAACACTCACCTCTTTCAAATCCACCCTAATCTTTTAAAGTTTTAACTTTTTAGCTGGGTTTGGGACCATCTCTTACTTTCCTACACTCTCTAATTAGCCACATTCCCCTTGGGAGAGGGGTGCAAACTGATATCTATAAGACATTTAATTATGAACTACTTTTATGCATCTTTCTAAAAGTTTATAACCAATTTCATATTTATTCATCATTTCAAATTAAAATATATATATTTCTACTGTTCAAGAAAAATATATTTAAAAAAAGATAGATTCTTCCTTCATATATTCTTGTATAATTAAAATACATCAATTTGTAAATTAAATCATTATAAACACAAATTTAGAATTACAAAATTTGAAATATTATATGAAAAACCTTTTTTAAACAACTAATTCAATGAACAAGATTGTCAAGTTTGAGTATATCATATAAATTCTTTTATCATCTCATACAATATGTAGTATAAAATAGGTATATTAAATCGATTATAAAACATATATTGAATCGGCTTTTCAATCATATTAAATCAATTTCACAATCATATTAATATACACTGATGTAATATGTGGAAGACGTATTAGATTAGTTTTGAAACAATCGATCTAATAAAAAAACATTTTTAAAACAATAATAATTATCAACGTCTGTTTTTAATTCTCCATCGTCCTCGTCTTCAATCTTAGATTTCAAATACACCTCAAATTCATCAAAATAAGGAATGTGCAAAGAATAATAATGGCATCATTGGGAAGAAGACTTTACAAATCTAACGAGAAAGAAAAACAAAAACAAAAAAATATCACAAATCGAAAGAAAAAATGATCGAACCATTATTTTTTATTGTGATTATTCAAAAAGAGTGAAACTACATATAGTATCTTTATTAATGCAACTTGGTAACTAGTCAGTGGAGTAACTTGAGCAATGGAAGAAGAAGAGATGAAAATAATGGTAGCATATGACGATAGCATAAAGCTTTATATCCAAAACTCTAATGGCGAATGGTGACAACAATGGTGAAAACCACAATTTACAAGGAAAAAGGAAGAAAAATAGAATAAGCAGTCCATCGAAGAGAAAAGGGACAATGTAGGACGTGAAGGAAGAACACAAAGAAATTGTGCATTGATATTAGATCGATTGCTTAGTTAACCAATATAATAGTTACATATTAGATAGTTCTCCTTATAATCGATCTAATATATAAATATTAGATCACTTCTCCATATAACTGATATAATATGCTTTCTTTTATTCACAAAGTTACCATGCACATTTGATCCATTCCGCTACAACGATTTAATATTTTGTTCTAATATGTCTATTTTTTATTAGTGTTGACATATGTCTAAAAGATAACTATATCAAATTATGATATCATTAATAACTTCATATAAAATAAACTTTATAAAAAAATTGTACATTGTTTTCAATTAATTTTAAGAAAATTAAGAATGCTAAAATAATAAAGTACATTTTAAAATTACATATTATATAAAATGATTTATTAAAAAATTTCAAATTAACAAAAATTGTCTAAATACCTTTAATAAAAGAATTTGTCACAACTAAAAAGATTGTTCTATTACAAAATTATGTATGAAGAAATGTGATGCTATCAACAAATTATTCCATAACATAGATATTCACCTTCCAAAGAAGTTACATGCATAGAGTAAATTTTAGTACTTTTTTCAATAGATCTTGATATTAACCACGTTGCGAGATCTTTTTAAACTAATGAAGAAGCATATAACCCTTCCAGATATAAAATAAGCATTTCTTAGAGTTTGAGGTGTACTACAAAATGTTATATTAGACTAAGTATATTTATTACTTGTTAAAGCTAAATCTTATTTGACTGAATTAATATATTCACTTGCGTATGTTTAAGAAAAAATTTATTAGACGATGCATTTACACCACAATTGCATCTAATAGATGAAGCACATTTTAAATATTACTTGCATTTTTCTAGTTACACAAATTGCATATGTTGGGCTAGATTTAATATTTTATGTTGGACATGATCTAATACACTTAAAATTATGTTTACACTTATTTGTTTAAGTACACAATCAAAACCAAATAAATGGTTTGTTGTGATGGGTCTTTCTAGAGGATCTCAGAGAAACAAAATTAACGAGACTTGAGTCCAATCACATAAAGAATTGATATCACTCTCAATTTAAGACCTCAAGGAAATGAGTTTATTGGTCTCTATCCTTATATTCCATTTTCTCATTTTTATTGAATGTATAACTTAGACTTTGGATAACAAAAATATTTCTTCTCAAAAGTGAGTTCCTTCCACATTAGTTGCACTCCCCCTTGAACAAAAGCTTTCCCAGTCATGAGTACTCCTTTTCGTATTGTTGCTCATCTTAACACGACATGTTTACTCGAATCCTATTAGGAAGACTTTTGATATAAAGGCCAAATTGTACTCATATGAGCTAGTCACCAAAACTAACCATCAAAACTGATACCACTTGTTAAGCCTTACTAATAAGCCAAAAGCTATTGTCCTCCGTCACGAGACAATTGTTCCACCTGCAACAATTTCCCCCTCAACAAGTATAGAATTATTAAATCTTCATCAAGGATCAGCAAAACTCAATCAAGTCTTCATCTTCAAATGGTTATGCACATTGAATCACATATTCAAAGTTTATCGAATTAACAACTAAAGGATACTTAGAACTATAAAGCATTAACTAAACAAAAATATACACATTAGTCACAAGACATGCAATTTACTTTTATTTTTACCTCATGAGCTAAATCAAATGAATTTTAATAGTGCATTCCTTAGCATTGTTTTAGTGAAAATATTTAGGTAAAACAACACCTAAGACTCGAGAGTACTTTATTTTTTTAAATGTTTTGAAGTCAAACAAAATCTTATAAGATCTACAACAAGTTCTTCAAGCTTGGTATGAAAATTTTAATTCATTTTTATTAAAAATATGTTTGCAAGACGAAAAGTAAATAGCATTATTTCAAACAAACTTTATGTTTAACTTTCTTATAGTTTAAATTTATGTTAACAACAATATTTTCAGTGTTACTAATGAATTTTTTTTTGAGAATTTGCTAATATTTAAGTAAGTTGAAGTTCAATTATATCTTATCAAGCAAACTAAAAATGACATTTATATTTATTAACCACAATGTAAAGAATGAAGAGCATTAATAGTATTTGTTGTATATGCTTGTGTGCATATTTCCAATCTAACTCAAAAGAATTCATTTAATAGCAGTTAAAGCGGATATTTTCTGTTTCTTATTCAACATTTCACCTTAGTATTTTTTTAAAGTGTAGAAAAGATTTTAAATTACTAGACTACTATAATATAATATAGATTACAGTACTGTCTCATTTGAGACAGCCTTGTGTCATGTGGAAACAAAAAAACAATAAATCATAAGTCTCTCAAATACTAAAGTATAATACATTTTGAATTATACCCCGGTGACCGACCGACTAAGAAGAATCTGGGTCCAAAACAGGAAACCGATCGGTGATCAGACAAACACTAACCAGGAAAGGTAAAAGTCATTAATGACCAATTAATATGTTTAATAGTCATATTAAATGCGAATATACGTTATTTATGAGTGACTGACAAGTCATATTGAACGAGAATATGGTATCAGTGGACAATTAACAGATATTATTGAATTTAATTGTCTGGTTTAATGATTAATCAATGTGCTTGGCTACCGCAAAGCCTTATAAATATATTATTTACATTCAGGTAAAACAACCTTGATCTATCTTAATAAAATTTACAATTGTGAGTTGAGGCTTATCAAACCGCTCCTAACTTGAGCGTCGAAGTGTCTTTTGCAGGTACCTCCCCCCTTTGTCAAGAAGGAAGACAGGTGATTCAGGCGCTCCAGGCGGTTAAAGGCAAGGAAGACACGTCGGAAAGGTTAGCATCTCGGTCCCACAAAATATCTAACGAAACATTTTGGTACCCACCGTGGGGCCGAGAGAATTGAAGACACCCAAAGATGACCACGAGAAATATGGAAGAACAACCGAATGACATTCCCATGAAAGCCCCAAGGAACCAAAACAAGCTTTCGGTCTCGACATTACTATTTCGAATCAACACCAAAAACTTACAGCAAGGCGAAAGCTACATCACATAGATCATCATCGCTACGTGAAGTTTCATCAACAGTTTTTGAATATGTATATGTCATTTGAAAATAAAATAATCAAAATCTTCCCATAAATTATTTTGGAGAATATTATAATCACTTTTCTCATCATATATCATTATAAAAGGAATATATTGATATATAAAACGAAACTTTAACTTTATTCTTTGGCTCAAGGCATATATCTTAAAAAAATTCAAAACCGAAAACTAAAATAATCTTTTTTGGTCCTACTCAACTCTGAATAAATTCTTAGCGCTTTCATCTTCTACTAATAATCCAATTATGACAATTATACAAGAATATCATTCAAGATTTATTCAAGGTTTATTCTTTATGAAGCGGCAAGTGAAAAACTTTTGAATAGCAAATGTTGGCAATCCATAAGTCATGGCTTCAATTACTGTCAACTCAAAGACTTTATAAAATGCATGACGAATAAAAACACCCTTTGTGTTACAAGCATTCTCTTCTAAACTAGAAGATCTTCATTTTTAGTTAAGAAAGGACTCCAGGGTTTCTCGTTCAGCATTCAAGATGGCAACAATAATGTTAATTTGCAGGGTATCCAGGCCAACTTCACCGTTTCTATTGTCGGCAAACATGGAAAATCTTCATCGGAAAACATAGTCTCGGCATCATCATCAACCGAGAGGTAAATCTCTCTCGTTGAAAAAGACTGAGCAGTGAATCCCTCTCGGCCAACCATAAAGTTGAAGACAAAGACCGAGCGGTAAATCCCTCTCGACCGAGAGGTAAATCCTTCTCGTTGAAGGAAAAACCGAGAGGTAAATCCCTTTTGTCAACCAGAAAGTTGAACACAAAGACCGAGTGGTAAATCCCTCTCGGTTGAGAGGTAAATCCCTCTCGTTGAAGAAAAAACCGAGAGGTAAATCCCTCTCGTCAACCAGAAAGTTAAAGACAAAGACCGAGCGGTAAATCCCTCTCGGCTGAGAGGTAAATCCCTCTCGTTGAATTTAAAATCGAGAGGTAAATCCCTCTCGTCAACCAAAAAGTTGAAGACAAAGACCGAGCGGTAAATCCCTCTCGGCCGAGAGGTAAATCCCTCTCGTTGAAGAAAAAACCGAGAGGTAAATCCCTCTCGTCAACCAGAAAGTTGAAGACAAAAACCGAGCAGTGGAGAACGCTCCTTGTGAACTCCCATTCTCGTTCGACATATTTAAACGCTTCGCACCTGCAAACAGCTGCTCGGGGGTTGTGGGGCTTAATGTACTATACTCCGGTGACCGACCGACTAAGAAGAATCTGGGTCCAAAACAGGAAACCGACCGGTGGTCAGACAAAGACTAACCGGGAAAGGTAAAAATCATTAATGACCAATTAATATGTTTAATGGTCATATTAAATGCGAATATACGCTATTTATGAGTGACTGGCAGGTCATATTGAACGAGAATATGGTATCAATGGACAATTAACAGGTATTATTGAATTTGATTGTCTTGTTTAATGATTAATCAATGTGCTTGGCTACTGCAAAGCCTTATAAATATATTATTTACGTTCAGGTAAAACAAACTTGATCTATCTTAATAAAATATACAATTGTGAGCTGAGGCTCATCAAACCGCTCCTAACTTGAGCGTCGGAGTGCCTTTTGCAGGTACCTCCCCCCTCTGTCAAGAAGGAAGACAGGTGATTCAGGCGCTCCAGGCGGTTAAAGGCAAAGAAAACATGTCAGAAAGATTAACTTCTCGATCCCACAAAATATCTACCGAAACACATTTCAATAAGTTGTTTCTTACAACTGCAATGGATAAAAAAACTAATTAGAAAAGTACAATATCTATGAAAGTAAGTTCTTTCTATAAATTGCATTTTTGCATTCACTTAACAAATTAATGTAATTTTTAAGGTATTTACTTCGTCATTTAAATAAAACTAGTTACATAAAATATGAGATTATTCTATAGTTAATTATCAGAATAAAATATTCATTTGGGTTTGGTAAGGATTAACCTTATCTTTATGTAAGTTAGAATTATGTAGCTTGTTTTTAGTAAACAGTTTAGTGAATGTTTTTTTTTTCTAGATTCCAACATTTATTTTTTTTTAAATATATATTTTTATAATTCACATTGTACGAAACATAAGATAGTGCGAAAGACCACATTGTAAACTGATGAATGAATTGTATTCAAGGAAAATATTTGATAAAACAATATGTGTGTGTGTTCAAATAATTATTTTTAAACTATTTATTTTTAAAAATATTAATTGCTATATATAAGATGATTTACATGGATATAAATGTATGATGAAAATTATTTGAGTGTAAAAGGATACAGTAAAGTATTATAACAAGTTATTTGTTGGTTTTAGAACAAGTATTAGATCAAGTAAAGTATTAGAACAACGAGCTTACTTGCTTTGCGAATGTTTGGGAAGAGGTGTCCCATGTTTGGTTTGCTCTGAGCGACCAACTTCGTTTTGGTTTGCTCTTTTCTTCCTCTTTTCTTGAGTGGTATTTGATGTGTGATTCATATATGATCTTGTATGATACTGAATGGTACTATATAAATAACAAGAGGTTGCCTATATTTAAAATAGGGGAAGATTGTGATAAATATGATGTAATTGAGAATCAAAGCTATATCTCTTGGTAAGATACTTGTAGTGTTAGAATGAATATAGGGAGCTCAGTCTTGGGGTTTAGTCTTGGGGTTTATCCTAAAACTCTAATGATCTCTCATTCTCACTTAGAGAAGATTGATGCATGTGGTGAGAGTAGTAGGAGGTCTTAGTGTGTACATTACTTGGAGGCCTATTGCGCGGTAATGGACTAACCTTGTGTGTGGTAGGGTTAAACCCATTGGCAAGGGCTTTGCAAAGTAGTAATGGCCACCACAAGTGCACAACCTGCCATAGCTCGATATTCATTCTAAGTCCGGACGAGTCTAGTTTAAGTTATAACATGATAAGATGTTTTGCTTGCTTACTTGTATGAGTGTGCTTTCATATTTCAAATGTTACGAGATAACATGTATGTTTTTAAATCTAGCTTACCATTTCTACTTGTTTTATGTTTGTATTTGTTGTCTTCTTTCTTTTGCTATGATCATCTCCTGGATGGGAGTAGAGGGAGATGAAATTTTTGTGGAGCAGGCACTAGATGGAGCTGAAGCTACTAAGTAGTGGGTATAGGGTTATAGTGCATAGCTTAGATTAGTGGCTTGTATATGAAGTTTTAAATTTTATAGTTATTTTGGATAACTGTAGAACATAATACTTTATGTACTTTGCTGGATGATTGTATTACTCTATCATAATGTGACTTCTCTTCGTTATAGTATAAACTATATATTTTGAGACGTTACACGATTATATTAAAAAGAGTTGGTGCAAACTTTAATGGAAAAGTATCTTTATAAATAAACATTATAAAATCATTACTAAGGATATAATTGTGTATATTAATTAATATTTATACAATTCTTCCTACATTTTGAATAAACTTTATTGAAAATAAAATTAAACACTAAATATATATGATGATTATATGATCATATATAAAATTAAAAGATGTATAAACTTAGGGTAAAGTATTTTTTTTGTTACATTAAACACCTAAAAAATAGTGTGTTTATAACTTAAAGTAATGTATATAATTCAAAACATAATATGCATGAAAACGATATACAAATTACTTTATCACAATATTTCATCAAATAATAATACATTGAATAAAGTAAAATGTTTCTGCTCTATTTTTAAATATTAAAATGTTAAAAGCAAATGCCCCGATGGAAAAATAAATAAAGTATATCCAAACAAAAGTATCGTTTGAACCCCATGCAAGGGCCATCACGCATATCAGCAGTGCCTAGAAGAGCCATGACTTAAAATTCCCAACAAAATACGTAAACTATTGTTATTTTCTGTTACAGAACATACATTGATCATAGAAAGTTGTAATTTTCTCCTTCGAAAAGCTCACATCAGCACGCGGATTTCCTCAAATCTTGTATCCCTATCACTATTTAACTCAAAAGTATCGAAAGACAAATTATAAAAGTAGCACTCGTTTGGATCAGCACAAAATTTGGTAACCCACAATGAGGATCCTGATACAAAAAGGTGAAACAATGACTCCCATCTACACTTAGAGGATCTTTTCTTCATTGCTTATAACTTATGATTGATACCTTATTTCAATTAGTTTTGATTTTTTGTATTGATTTAAAATTTTACTTTATCTTATTACTAGTGTCGCTTATTATAAGAAAACGGTAAATTGTCAATGAAATTTTATTACCCTAAGTATAATTTATTGACGAAATTTCTTGTTTTATTATCTACTGTATAGTCATAAGAATTTTTTTCTTGATAAAAAATATGTGGATAATGTTTTGCAACCATTTTTGACAAAAAGAATTGTCGTTAAATTTAGCGAAATGAAGGGTATCATAGATTTATATTCTCTCACTAGTGGAAAAATGTTGTTTAACGCCACCTCATAGACGTCAGTTTGAGGGTGTACTGACGTAATATGATGACCGGTGGCAAAATCGTAAATAACTTAGACAAGGAGACGTCGGTTACCTGGATAACCGATGTCTCAAATACTACAGACCTCAGGCACACTGCACATAGACGTCTAAAGTGTCTGCAAGAAGGTGAATAGACGCCATATGGACATCGAGTACGACCACACCGACATCTATACTCGTCTTTAGACGTCGGCAGGGAACAAGAGACGTTTATAGTTCTGCCAGGAAGGTAAATAGTCGCCATTTAGACGTTGGTTAGTTGAGCGCTGACGTCTATGTCCTGACAAGTTGGTGCATGTAATTAATATTCCGCCATATAGACGTCGGTGCCCTTGAGAACTGACGTCCATAGCCTGACAGTTAGGTGAATTGTAATAATTTTTTTCTGCCATATAGACGTTGGCCAAACAGTAGGTGACATCTAAAAGAGTATAGACGTCGGGCCGCCATGCAATGGACGTCTAAAATTCGCGCCATTATTAATATTTAAATGATAAAGACGTCAAATTAGTGAGAGCACCAACGTCTATAACAATATAGACATCGGGTGACAAGCTTAACCAACGTCTATAGCAATTTATAGTCAGAACGCGAACCCATGAGCAGTTACCACTATTCATCGTCTTCTTCCTCGCGCTTTTCTCTGCTGCGGCATTGCTTTCCAGGTGATTTTCTCTCTTTTGGACCGTTTAAATTCACTTTTACTCCGATTAAGTTACTCTTTGATGAAATATCTTCCATTTGAACCGATTAAAATTCGTTTTCGTTGCGTTTTGGTGCAGTTTGTGGCATGTTCTTGGGCGACATTTTTTACCCTTTTTGGCCTACATTTTTGGGCGTGTAGTCCTCCATTTCCCTCCATTGTTGTTTTAATCTGCTAAAAAGGTTAGCTTATTTGTTGAAAACTTTTATTGTATGTGTGTTATTGTCTTTTGTGTATGCATGTTATTGGCTTTTGCATTTGCATGTTTTTGGATTTTATGTATGCATGTGTTATCGGCTTTTGAATATGCATGTTATAAAGTTTAGCTGTGTTATTATAATTGGTATGTTAGATTATAAATATCAAATCACTAAGTGAAACTTAGTTCCCGTTTGAAATTTAACACAAACGATTAATCTTTTAATCGTTTGTATTAAATTTTGAATTGTCCAATTGGACAGTTTGGGAAAATTATTTTTCATAAATTTGCTATAACATGTACGTTGGAGTTTATGCATAAGACTGATGAAATTTCGGTTCATTATTTGTGTTGTTCTCCGGATGCATATTTGATTGTGGTCATTCTTGTGACTACTCTCATTTCGTGTATTTCGAAGACCAATGCGAAATGCTGCTGAAATTTTATCAAATTTATGATGTAGACTTCTTTGCACATGTCTTAGCAATTTATGAAACATATTTTTTTCTGAATGGGTAGGGCCTAACCTTGTCAGAGTTAAGAATTTTATATTGATGAACTATGTTACGAACATGGTATGGATCGAAGCTGGATGAATGCATGTCGCATCTTTGAAGAATATGAGAAGGGTGTTTCGGTATTCTTGCAATATGTTAAAGAAAATGCAAATTGTGTGAATGGGACATATTTTTGTCCTTGCATGATCATCTATTCATGTTCGGCATAACGAGAACTTATGCCGTTTGGACTTGGCATGGAGAAGTACTGGACCAGCCTATGATGTCACGAGGAACACATTATGTGGAAGAATGGATGAATGATCATTTAGAGGACATGATACGTGATGTTGGTGAAGATAACTTTGGAATAGCTAATTTGTACGATTCTCTTATCAATGATTCAGAGCAACCTTTGTACCCAGGCTACACGAACTTTACACGTTTGTCTGCAACTTTGAAGTTGTTTTGTTTAAAAGCAAGGAACAGAAGGAGCGATAAAAGTTTCACGGAGTTGTTGGAGTTGCTGAAGGAGATGCTTCTAGAAAATAATACTCTTCCAATTCGAAATTATGAGGCGAAAAAAGTTTTATGTCCAAGGGTCTTGAGTATCAAAAGATACATGCTTGCCCCAATGATTGTGTTTTGTACATCAAGGAGTTTGCTTCGCTAAAGTATTGTCCAGCATGTGGTTTAAGCAATTTTAAAAAGAAATCTGACAAAAACACTGGTGAAGAAGGTAATGATGGTGCACCTAGTAAGGTCATGTGGTATCTGCCTATAATACCTAGGTTCAAACGTATGTTCTCTATTAAGGAGGATGCAAAGAACCTTAAATGACACGTTTTAGGAAGAAAGTGCGATAATCTTCTTCGACACCTAGCATATTCACCACAGTGGAAGAAGATTAATGAAACATTTCCAGAATTTGGTGTAGATCCAAGAAACTTAAGACTTGCACTTGCAACTGGTGGTATAAATCCGTATGGGAACTTAAGTATAAAACACAGTTCATGGCCAATTATGTTGATGATATAAAATCTTTCTCCTTTGTTGTGCAAGAAGAGAAAATATGTCATGTTGTCAATGATGATATCTGGTACTAAACAACCTGGCAATGACATTGATGTTTACTTGAAACCTTTAATTGATGATTTGAAATTATTGTGGGAAGAAGATGTTGAAGTGTTTGACTCAAATGTTGAAGAGAATTTCCTTTTGCGTGCAATGTTGTTTTGCACTATAAATGATTTCCCAGCCTATGGAAACATGAGCGGTTATAGTGTTAAAGGACATTTTGCATGTCTGATTTGTGAAGAAAACACTAGTTACCTTCAATTGAAGCATGGTCAGAAGACGGTTTATACAAGACATAGGAAATTCCTTCCTCGCAATCACCCTTATCGTAGATTGAAAAAAAATTCAACGGAAGTGTCGAGGATGAGGTTGTGTGCAGACCCCGGAATGGTGAAGAGGTGTACAACAAAGTCAAAAACATTGACATTGTATTCGGAAAACATCGCAAAAGTACATCTACAAAATATGTTTGGAAGGAACGATCAATATTTTTTAATCTTCCTTATTGGTCTAAACTTGATGTTAGACATTGTATTGATGTGATGCACGTAGAAAAAAATGTTTGTGACAGTGTCATCAGAACTTTATTAAACGTGAAAGGGAAGACCAAAGATGGAATAAAAGCAAGACAAGATTTAGCTGAAATGGGAATCCGAACAGAGTTACATCCACAGACAATAGGAAGACACACATATTTGCTCCCAGCCTGTCATACTCTTTCTAAAAAAGAAAAACAAAGTTTTTGTAACTCTTTAAGAAATGTGAAGGTTCCACAAGGTTATTCTTCTAATATTAGTAACCTTGTTTCTATACAAGAGCTAAAGTTAGTTGGTTTAAAGTCTCATGATTGTCATATATTGATAAACAATTGTTACCAGTTGTTATTCGAGGCATATTACCTCCTTCTGTTAGGGGTATTCTGACACATCTCTATTTGTTCTTTAACACCAATTGCAAGAAAGTTGTTGACCCTCGATGTTTAGATCAATTGGAAAATGAAGGAATAAGACTACTATGTGAATTGGAGATGTATTTTTCACCTTATTTTTTTGATATCATGGTTCATTTCATCGTTCATCTAGTCCGAGAAATTCGAATATGTGGGCCGGTTTACCTAAGGTGGATGTATCTTGTTGAAAGATACATGAAAATCTTAAAGGGATATGTCAAGAATCAGTATAGACCAGAAGCTTCAATCATAGAGCGATACATTGCAGAAGAAGCCATTGAATTTTGTTCAGCTTACATGCCAAGTTGTGAACCAGTGGGTCTACCCAAGAGCATACATGAACGAAAATGTGAAGGTAAGGGTCGCGGTGTGAGGATTCAAAGTGTGAGTAGAAAAGAAGTTGATTAAGCTCATTTGTACATCTTAAACAACACTGATGATGTTATGTCTTTCATTTCTGAACACGTTAATGAAATAAAGGCATTACACCCAAGAATGAGTGAAAAATGGCATCTTTATGTCTGGTTTGTTGTTGCAGATATATCTCAAAGATCCAACGATCTGTTTGTAAAGCGAAGCATCTACGCCTTTCTCCTCAAGTTGATTTGTCAACTTTAGATTAGCAGTAACTGGGATAGTTGTGCTGTTACACTCGGTTATATTGAAACACTTTAGAACTTCACTGATGAACCTTTGCTGATGCAAGAAAACTCCACTTACTGTTTCAGTAAACTCTAGACCGAGAAAGTAGTTAAGTTTTTCCAATATCAGTCATATCGTATTCCACCCTCATCCTAGTCTTGAATTCTTCAATTGTTGTTTTAGAATTTCTAGTTACGAGCATGTCATCGACATATAGACATATCACCAGAACATTTTGTTGCACTACTGATTTTATATACACCCCAAACTCCACTGAACACTTCACACAACCAAGTTTCAGAAGCAACGCGTTGATGTGATCATTCCAAGCTCTTGGTGCTTGCCTTAGTCCATACAAGGCATTGTTCAACTTGTAAACCTTGTGTTCTTCACCTTTCCTTTCGAAACCAGGCAGTTTCCTGACATAAACTTCTTCCTTCAGAGGTCCATTCAGAAATGCCAATTTAACATCTGGTTGATGTATTTCCCAACTCTTGAGATTTGTTAGTGCAACCATCAATCTTACCGTTTCTAGCCTTGCGACTGGAGCAAACACTTCTGTGAAGTCTATTCTTGGTTTTTGCAGAAATCCCTTCACTAGGAGTCTCGCTTTGAGCTTAGCAACTTCACCATTTGGTTTAAACTTAGTCTTGAAAACCCACTTCACTTCAATTGCCTGTTTATGTCGAGGTAACTCTACCAATTCCCAAGTTTTGTTTTTCTCAATAGCCTTTAATTCTTAAATCATGGCTTCTCTTCATTCCTTTACGCCAAGAGCTTGTTTCCAGTTGATTATATCTACATCAGCAAGAAACGCGAGGTATGCTTGATCTCCTGGGTTAGCTACATCATTGGCAACAAACACTTCATAATCAACTAATCTTGAGGATGGAAATCTCGTTCTCTGTGATATCCTGCTATCAATATTATCACGTGTTTCAGGCTGTTCATCATCAGGGGTTCTGTTTTCCAACCAGCTTGAAGTAATAACAGGTTTCTCATGCGTTCCAGTTCATCATCAGGGGTTCTGTTTTGATTTGTTTCAGCTTTCTTCCAGTCAAATGTGGTTCTTTCATCCACAATTACGTCTCTTCTTATCACGATTTATTTATTCTCTAGACTGCATAACCTGTATGCACCTGTGGGATGATATCCTATGAAGATAAAAGTCTTGCTTCTATCGTCTAACTTCTTCCTCTTTGCATCTGGGATGTGCCTCTAACACACTGAACCAAAAACTTTAAGATGGTTAACAGTTGGTTTAATACCTGACCAAGCCTTCTCTGGTGTGTAATTCTCCAAAGTGCTTGTTGGGCTTCTCCCCACAAATACGTTGTTGTGGAGACACCTTCTCCCCACAAATAGTTTGGCAATTTTCTTGCATTTTAGCATATACTGGGTAATGTTCAGCAACATTCTATTTCATCGTTCAACCAATCCATTGTGTTGTGGAGTGTAGGGAGCTACTTCATGTATTATGCCATTGTGATATGATCATAGATGAGACAATAATGAAGAGCTTTTAGAGTGACAAAAGAATAAAAAAGAATAATGTAGGTTTCATGGGCTTATATTTTGCCTTTTTTGCTTTCGTTTCATTTCTAATGAGGAAACGTTTATAAACTCTTCATTTTCCTTTAGTACAAGCAATGTGGGACTTCACATACCTTGAACTTAAAAGAAAAGAAGAGTAATTTGTTTTCCATAGCTTGTAGTACAAGATAGCATAGCTAGTTTTCATGTTTTGAACTATAAAAGAACTAGTTTCCATATAAACCCTTTGGAGTGGAGAGATTTGAGCAATGTGGGACTCAAAAGCCCTTAGAGGACCTGCAGCAGCTGTTGGACGGCCTCCACACTCAAAAGTCCCATATCTCCTAGATCTTGCATCCTAGCTCACTCCAAAGGCTATATAAGAAGGCTTAGGGGTCTCCTTTTTGTACCTTACCTTGAATTGAATGAAATTTGAGTTGATTTGCATCTTGCAATCCTCTTTTGAGATAGTTCTCTGTCTCTATAGTCCCTCTTTGGGCAGACCTTATCTTGCTCAAGCAAGTGGCGGTCCTTCCCTGATGCTTATCTTGGAGCCTTCTTCAAGTGGCGCATCCTCAAGTCATAAGTTTCCTCTTTCTCAATCTTTTCCATTTTTAATTTCTCTCCATTTCTTGTATGCCAATTTAGAATATTCTCTCTAGGTGTGCACTTCCCCATCACACTGTCACTACAATACTTGTTCATTTCGTGTGAATTCAACTCTCCTCCACCGTTGGTTCTTAGCAGTTTAACATGCAGTCTGGATTGTCTCTCCACCATGACACAAAATTTGACAAAGCACGAGTAAACGTTCTTTTCGTTAATCAGATAAATCCAGATTTTTCTGGTCCATTCATCAACAAAAAAAGGAAATACTTGTTACCTCCAATTGATTCTTGCTTGAAGGGTCCACACACGTCTGAGTAGACTACTTCAAGAGGTTGCTTGGCCTTCCCTTGCGCTGTTCTCTTGAACTATTTTCTGGTCTGCTTTCCAACTACACAGCCTTCACATACCTTCTTTGGTGAATGAATCTTAGAAACTTCTTTCATCATCTTTTTGTCCTTCAACTACCTCAAGCTTATGAAATTTAGATGTCCATAACGATAATGCCATAACCACTCTTCTTCCTCAGTATTGATAGATGATAAGCATTGAACAATTGTAGCAATAAGCTTCACCTTAAAGGTTCTGTTTTTGGACTGCAGAGCTTTGAGCACGAAACGCCTTCTGTCATCAAATACTTCTATATGATTTTGATGCATGTTCATAGTATAACCTTTTTCAAGGAATTGCCCAAGGCTGAACATATTGCTCTTCATATTTGGTACATATAACATGTTGTTCATGTACGCTGGTTGTCCATCCTTGCGTTTGATTAAAATCCTTCCAGCACCTTCGGCCAATATCACGCTGTTATCAACAAATGTTATGCTGCTTCTGACATTCGGATTTAAGTCAATCAGTCACTCCTTCTTGCCCGTTATGTGGTTGGAGCAGCCCGTATCTAAATACCAAGAATCATCTTCTTATGCATGGCCTGAATCATGTGACATCAACACGTGTTCACCTTCTTCTTGACACTTGTCTATGTTGAAAGTCTCATTCATCTTCACTTCCTGACACTTGCCTTCGCTGCATGTTTCAATCTTGCACTTATTCAAACATCTTTCTTGTGCTAATCTCCACCATTGCATTTCTTTATCATAATCAATAGTACTCATCAAAAGAACGTCGTCTGAATCAAAATCACTTGCGCCTGTATCTTGTGCCATATTAACTTCATCGTCTTCTTTATTTTTCTTTGCGGCTTCGTTGTGCTAGCATTCACTTGAGTAGTGCCCATACTTGGTACACATATAGCACTGGATGTTCCTTTTATCAACATTCTTTCTTCCTCTCCCTCTCGTTTGCTTTTCGCTCCTTTTGTTGTGGTTGCATTCTTCTCTGATGTTCTGATCAAAGATGCTCACATTTCTTCCTCCATATTTGCCTCCTCGAGATCTGGCTCTGCTTCTTCCAGCGCCTCGTCCTCTAGGTTTGAAGCTGCTTTTTACTTGCAAAGCTTGATTTGAACCCATTTCATTTTTGGCTTTTCTTTCAAGAAGACGTTGTTCATGAGCCTCCAGTGAGTTCTGCAACTCTTCCACTCTCATATTTTCAACATCTTTGCATTCTTCAATCGCTACAACGATATGGTCATACTGCGGGGTTAGAGTTCTAAGAATCTTTTCCGCGATTTTCTTGTCCTTCACCACTTTGTCGCACGCTCTCATGGCGTCACCAGCACTTCGATCCTCCCTATGTATTCAACAACTGATTCTTGCTCTCCCATGCCTAAGAGCTCGTATTGCCTTTGGAGCGACTATAGTTTGATCTTCTTAACCTTGCCTGTGTTGTTGTAACCTTCTTGAAGAATCTCCCAGATCTCCTTTGTCGTGGATGCCTTCGATACTTTCTGGAAGATGGCGGCTGATACGCATTGGTGCAACAACATTCGGGCCTTACAATCTAACCTCTTGTTCTTCTTATATTGTCGCTTTGTCCCTCAGAGTCTCACTTCAATGGCTCTTTGAAACCTTTCTTGACTACCTCTTCCACTTCTTGAAAACCAAGAATGGCATCCATTTTAACGCACCAGTCGTCGAATCCCTTTCCATCAAACACTGGAAGATTATTGTGTATCATACCAACCATTTCTTCTTAATCGGTTTCTACTGATCCACCAGGTTTTCGAATCTTACTCCAGATACCACTGTTAGCATGGTTGTGCGTCAGTAATACTGACTAAGGCATAATGTAGAGGGTGAGAGAGATAGAGTGAAAAAATATAAAAGAATGAAAGACATGTATTAATTCGAAGAGATAGAGAGAGTATATATACTATACATTATACATGGGAAACAGGATAAATGACACACGTAAGTTAAAGTAGTTGCTATAGTTTACTACAACATTTACAATATACTAATAACAAGGTGAAGTAAAAGTGGCATTCCTATCCATTGCATGGCTCATTCTGTCAATCCTAGGTAAATGTATCTTATAAATAGTTACTTATTTTTATAATATAATTTTTTTCTCAATTTGTATTCAGCGATATTAATTATAGTGAAGAATAACTTCAAGAGACTTCAAATAGGATCCCTCACGTGAGGATGAAGAGATTTCTAAGGAAAAGAAAAGAATGAGTGTTTGGAAAAGAATTTTACAACTAATGAGGATAAAAGAAAGGTTGCACTTGAATGCGTTAATTGAAAATTTGTGGATTTAGATCCTATATCTTTATGGGTGATGCATATAATCCTTTCCTTTAAAAGCTAGCATTGAAATTTCTTGTACAACATTATTCATTTATTATTTTGAAAGGAATTGAAGTACCTATTCATTCATTCACTCATTAAAAAGAAATAAGTTGAATACTAAATAGTAGAAGACTTAGTTTTATAGCTAGGAAGAATGAAAAACACAACTAGGAGATCATTCCGATGTGGTACATTAGTGGTGATGCATGGGACAATGATGTTGAAAATCTTAGAGTGACAACATTATCTCTTGACTAACCAGATATAGAAGTTGTCTTATTTATTAATGATACTCAACCTTAGAGTGTACTTGTAGGATGATTGTGATTAATGGTCGAAGATTTGGTGTAATATAGCATTAATGATAGAACGATTCATCTCCTATCTAACTTTTTGTCCTCATCTGTCTCATTTATGGAAATCATGATTCTTGGTTTATGAATGGTCTAAGAGCTGTAGGGGCCAATATTCTGGAGAGGAATTAATGCCTTGGATTTTCTGGTGTAAAATTCGTGTGTTATCTAAGCAATCTCAGACTTCATAGTCTAGCTGTCTTATGTTTTATTGCAGATCAATCTCATTGGAGACTAACATTGATGAAAATACTTATAAGAAGCAATACATGAGTATAAAGTAATAAAATATCAGGCTAACGGAAGAGAAGTTCAATGTTGTTGTTGAATTTGTGGAGCTGAAGGTGTTTTTGGATAATAGAAAGAAGTAAAAGTCAAAAAATAAATAACAAATAAAATTATTAAAATGAAGAACAAATTGATTAAAAGTAGTTGAAGCTTACGTTTCTATATTGTTTAAGCAAAATAACAAACAAAAATATGTAGTTGAAATTTTAAAGAGAGAAAGTACATTCGGGAATATGAGAGAATCTTGTGAATAATATCAAATAAGTGAAATAATTAAAAGTAAGAATTAAAAATTGTGCAGTAAAATTTTTCTAAATCAAACAAAATAAAAGATAGAAAAAAGTAATGAAAATAAATTGTTTAAGTGAGCTAATAAACTAAGATTGTTTAATAATAAAACGAAAATAAATATGAAAATATGACAAATAAATACATACAACTCGATCAATATAAAAATGTTAAAATCAGGATAACGGATACTCACATATATGGATCTGTTTATTATCTCTTTACATGATTTTTTTAAATGATAAGAATATTTATTTACCTGAATGACTTAGTTAATGGAAGAAAAATATAAAGGCAATGTATTATAAAAATTTCAAATTTGTAAAAATAAAGAGTTAGCTAATATGTTTAAAGATGCCAAAAATGTATATGATGTCAACGGATAAAATATGTAGTGATAAATAATCAGTATCCACAAATATTTATTATCAGTAAATATTGGATATTAATTTTCGTTTATAAATAAGTCGGTATCATAATACTTATATTAACAAGTATCAATTATTTGTAAAAAAAACATTTAATTTATATTTTATTAAGTTATATTTAATTAAAATTAAAATTAATTTATATTTTATTAAGTTAAATTTAAATTTAATTTAATTTAGATTATATTATATTTTTTTATTTTTATTTTAAAAATTATATTTTAAATATTTATTGGTATCTAAAAATTTTAAAATATCAACAAATATTTTTTAAATCAGTATCTAACGAATAATAGGGGAATTTTTTTTTATTACGGATTACATAATAATTATGTTCAATCTCACTCATTGTTATATCTTTCGAGAATAAAAATATACATCATTTAAATTTTCTACTTTTCCTTAGAACTATTAGAGAAAGGAAGGAAAACTTTGACAACCATTTTACTATTTAGTTGTTAAATAGAAATTCACAAACATTTTCAAATAATCTCAATTACTTTTGGAAATTTAAGTGCAAGGGTAACGTAAGGATTGTATTAATTATTGATGTGATCTTAATATTTTGGATCAGTTTGTCTTTGAAGAAGAATCTAATTTTTGAAGAGGAAAGAGAGAGAAAGTTTTAGTCTTACTGTATATTGATGTTAGAGGATTGCTTTTTGACCAAGAGAAGTTGATGTTACGGAAAACTGCGTGATAATTCTACGTACTATCATTAGTCTTCAATATGGTGACCCATTCTTAATGATTTCAAAGGACCATAATAAGACATAACTTTGGTATGTACAAGTGAATTTTTTTCGAGCAATTCCATAAAGACCACTATAGTGTAATCTCATTCTAATCTCTTAATTTTTTTAAGGTTTAATTGTTTCTTTTGTCCCCAGTTTGGTTGAAGTGTGTCAAATTCGTTCTTCTTTTAGAAAAATGTCAATTTCGTCTCCATATAGAAAAAATTTGTGTCAATCAAGTAATCTTCGTTAAATACAAAATTGACTTTAAGTTTTTAATACCATTAGTTTGTATTTAACGGAGATGACTTGATTGACACAAATTTTTTCTATATGGAAACGAAATTAACATTTTTCTAAAAAAGAGACGAATTTGACACACTTCAACCAAAATAGGAACAAAAGAAGCTATTAAACTTTTTTTAAAGAATTTTGATGTTAATAAGTATTGAACTAATTATATATAGTTTACTTTTACATAAATTTTATATTATGTATTTTGTATAAATTGAAACTCACAGAAACTATTTAATATTCTATACCAGTGTTAGACTATATGGTCTAGTAGAGACAAAATAGGCGAAGGACCTTTTTTGAAAGAGCAAAAGAAGGCTAAACATGTAGATGGTGTGAAAAAATACTTTTAAAATCGTGTTTCATGACAACGACATACACAAAAAATTATAATCTGTATGACATTACTTTCTTTTGAAGTCTTGGTTATTGGAAATGACTTCCGATCTTTAATTTAGCTTAAATTAGTCGGATAGTCTTTTTCACTTGTTAAGTTGATTTTTGGTTTTAAAAAATTTTCATTTGCGTTCTAATTTTTTAAAATGTATCATAGCAAGGTTTTCTTTGAAAAAAATAATAATAATGGTGTTAACAATATGTCACGTGTTAACATGTGATTCTCTTAAAAAAATTAATTTTTTTTAATTTTTAAAAACAATAAATTTTTTTTGTAAAAAATTTTATTACCACCTTAAGTTCATGGTGTGACACGACCCTCTCAATGATTTGTGGTAAAGTACTCCTGCATTAATGTTAAATATCATTATTTTGATTTCAATTTAATCTCTATATTTGTTTTATTAATTCAATTTAGTCTTTCTATTTGTCTCCTTGATTCAATTTAATTCTAAATTTTTTGAGGAATATTATCTTCTTCAAATTTAAGCAAAATTTATTATATGCATAAATGTTATACTGGTATTTTTATTTAAACTAATTTTTTAACATTTTAAATTATTATAATTAATACATGCTTTTGTTAATCTACTTTTTTTTTATAAGATTAAAATGAATTAAGTATAAATATTTTTATAAAAAACAAGTATTTAAAACTAATATATTATTAATCCATTTTTTAAAAAAATTAATTAATTATTTCATTAATATGAATAAAAAAAAATTCTTTTAATTAGGACCAAATTTATTATTTGTATAAAGGTTTAATATTTATTTTGGTCTCTCGATTTGTTATATTTGTTCAAAGTGATCTTACCTTTTTTTATAGGTTTAAACCTCTTTTTGGTCCCTAAGTTATAAGCGGATGTTCAGTTTAGTCCCCGCTTTTAAAAATGTAAACCTTTGGTTCCTAAGTTATAAAAAATGTATCAAATGAGTCCTTTTTATATGTTTATGGTCAAAGCACAAAGAGCAATCTAAAGGGCTATTATTATTAAGAAACAAATCAGAGCAATCTAAAGATGTAGCATTTGTTAAGAAACAACCAAAAACAGTATTTCAAGTCAAAAAAGGACTCATTTGATACATTTTTTATAACTTAGGAACCAAAGGTTTACATTTTTAAAAGCGGGGACTAAACTGAATATCTGCTGATAACTTAGGGACCAAAAAGAGGTTTAAACCTTTTTTATATGTTCATAGTTGTCTTATATTTTGTAAAAATGATTCAAGTTGGTCCTTTTTTCTTACTGTGTTAAAAACACTAACGCTGTAATTGCCCTCTGGCCAAAACTAAATGAGTTGTCCAGTTATTGATTGTGTGGCACGCGATGTGACAATGTTAAAAAATTTTATTTCACTTTTTATATTTTTCTTTTTATTTTATTTTATTCTTAATAGATTCTCATCTTCTTCGTCGTTTGGGCCACCACCACCAATGTAGCAACTACCATCTCCCTTGGGTCACCACTACGTCGGCCACCGCAAAAGCTTCCTCATTCCTCTCTCTCGTGCAACCACGAATCTGAAACAACAAACCATACATAAATCACAACCTCCAGTAACCTCGTTCTAGAACCATCATCGCGAATTCCCTTCTCCTTAGAATTTGCAAGAATGAGAGAAACCTTAGTTCAAACCTCCATGGTCATGATTCAACCCACAAGAAACCACCACAAAACCCCAAATTGAGAACGTGAAACCCTAATCACGATCATCCTTATCTCGCAAACAACAACTAAGCCACAACAACACCACCCTAAAATCCCAAATCAGAAAACCTTGAAATCCTAAATAGAAAAACCCTAAAATCCCAAATCAAAAAAATCCTAAAATCCCAAATCAAAACACCCCTAATATGCAAAATCCCAAATTGCACCATCACTTCACCATGTTCGTCTTCTACGGCTCGAGACGACCTTGGTCTTCATCGTGAGAAGCATATGAAACACAAATTTATCACCCCCTTTACTAAGAACAACGACTTAATTCATTCATAACTTACCTCGACGGTAGTGGCACGAAATCACCTCCCTTGATGATGAAAACCTCCCTCGACGACGATAGTGGGGGACCTTTAACTAAAGCCCCTCAACCAAGATCTCTCAAACGTAGCACGAACCCTCGACAATAGTGTCAATGTAGCAGCCACTCTCATGTGACGACCACGATTGAAAGAATGAGTGAAAAGGCAACAGAGGTGAAAGTGCAATAGAGGTTAGCTGAAAGAGGATGAGCACAATGAAAGACGAAGAGTGTTGTTATAAAGAAGGGATTTACCCACGACCCAAATCCCTCAATAATGACCAAAAGCCGTCGATAAAGTGTAATTATCGACGACCTTACGACGACCAAAAAGTCGTTGGTAATATGCTTGTCGAAAACATTACCGACGGCCTTTGCCCTTCGGTAATTACCGAAGGACAAAAGCCTTCACTAACATCAACATATGTTATTCACCTATCCCACCTTAGGAAATTGTAGCAAATGGAACCCTAGTGCACGTTTATCTTCATTATGCGTTAAATGTCAATTAAAATAATATATATATATATATATATATATCGCAGTTAATTAAAATAAATAAAATAAATATAAAAATTGAGGTAATGAAACTCAATAAATAAAACTTCTACATTAGATAGCCAAATGAGAAATCATCAAGATTGTTTCATTCACAGGTATCCCAGCATTCCTATACTCTAATTGTTTCCTGTCCCCACACCCCAAATGAGAAATCAGCAACACTGCATTCCTACTGCTGATATTGTTTTTCACAATGATATCAGGTACACCGTTTCCATCCCAACATAAATTGGTACAAGATCCATTTTCAAGATAAATAATTCTGTTGGCCAAAACATCAGGTATATGTTTACTAACACGCCCCATCTGATATCAAGATCATCTACCTGCACAAAACAAACAGAATAAAGCATCAAGGCTCCATAACAAACCCAAGAATCTATTAAATTTAGTGCATTCAACCCAAGAACACATCCCCAATTTCCAAATCCTTTATCATCGACAACAACTGCACCTTTCATCGACCTCCATCCAGTGAACCCGTCGTCATCAGTGTCACGCTTCAGACGTTGTCGATGCATCTCGGATCACCATCATGCCTCCCTTCCACCCTAAATCTCCCTTGCCGATGTCGCTCTAAAGTCGTCATCTTACTCGCACGACCAACTTCGCAAGGTCAGAAATATGAAACACATAAAAAGCACACCCCCTGCAAAAGTCACCCAATCGCGATCTTATCCCCTTCGCAGACTGGCAGAGCCACCACGAAAGCAATCGTAGCGTGTCTCGCTACCTCCATCACCATCACAACGTTATTCGCTCCAAATCTACCAGTCTTCCCCAGACAGTGAGACTATCGTTGCCGCCGCGTTCCAGACATCTCCCTCGAACCCTAGCTACAGAACCCCAAAACATGCGTCAACGAACCCAGCCGCAAAACCCCCAAATCGGTGTCAACCAACCTAATCACAGAACCACCAAACCGGCCTCAACGAACCCATACGCAAAACCCCCAAACCTCCATCTTTAATCCCAGCCAAAGAATCCCCAAACCGGCATCAACCGACCAACCCTCACTTTTCCCATAATTTCTCTTCAAATCGATATTGGAAGGCACAATGGAGGGCACCAGCAGAATAGGGAAAGGAAAGGGGGAAGCTTCAGACGAGAACAAAGAAGAGAGAAATTGGAAAATT
Organism: Vigna radiata var. radiata; assembly: GCF_000741045.1. Classification (NCBI taxonomy): domain Eukaryota; kingdom Viridiplantae; phylum Streptophyta; class Magnoliopsida; order Fabales; family Fabaceae; genus Vigna; species Vigna radiata. Next base: position 23,849,902 of record NC_028357.1, read on the forward strand.
TGGTAGAAGGTAAGAAGGAATACCCAATTCTCATGACTTAAATCATCATAGACATTACCGAAGGCCTTGAGGCCGCTGGTAATTTATGTCACTCAGTTATTATCGAAGGCATTGAGGCCCTTGGTTATAGGCCGTCAGTATTCAAAGCGTTTTTTGTATTAGTTTCGCATGTAAACTTAATTTGGGGAGGGAAATCCAAATTTTGACCTTATTGCATCAAAGAACATACCGACAGATAACGTCAGTAAACTAAATCACTAATACCTTATTGGAAGTCATGACTTAAGTATATGTTTTTGTAATGGCATGGAAATTGAAGTTGTGATCATTGAATATAATTTCTATTTTTTTTTATTGTTCCTTATTAAAGATTATATGTGATACGCAGTGGTATTAAGCAATCCACCTCAATAATAGCCAACTCATTCTTCCGGACATGGCATTTAACCAACGTCTATAACGACGTCGAACTTGCAGGTCCGACGTCCCATTAACGTCACCCATAGACGTCGGGTCTAGATGTGACGTTAAAAGCCAAAAATAACATATGTCTAAAGCCCTTTCTGCACTAGTGGAAGCCTCAAAGAGATGAAATATCTCAAGATAAGGACGCTGCTTTAAAGTTGTCTTCGTCAGACAAGAAGGAGAGAGTGCGAGAGTGCGTGAAACATCTAGAAGCTATGGAGAAAGTGCACGAAGCTCTTGAAGGTGAGCATTCACTGCTTCAAGAAGAAAGAAGAAAAGTTGATCGATGGAAGGTCTTCTATAAAGGTAAGAAAAGAAAACTCAATCTTTTGTTTTACTGTAAACGTGTAATTGTTTTTATGTTACAACTTGAAAGGAAAGGGGGCAACTCTATTTATGGTGTTCCAAAGGGGAAAAGGGAAAATCGGTAAAAATAGAAAATCCAAACAAACTAAATAAACCTTATTACTGTGTTTAGACAGTAATCTACCTATTATTTTAATTCCAATAGCCTCCCCTCAAGTTGGATGGTGTATACTTACCAATCCAAGCTTGGGGACGATGGATCAGAACCGTACACGATGAGGGAACTTGGTAAAGATGTCAGCCAACTGTTCATCCGAGCGAACTGGAAGGAGATGCAGAAGATTAGCTTGTATCTTTTCACGAACAACGTGGCAATAGAGCTCTATGTGCTTGGTCCTTTCGTGAAAGCTCTGATTATGAGCTATGTGTCTTGCTGATTTATTTTCACAGTAGAGAGCAGGAGCCCCAACTTCCTGGACTTGAAGATCTTGTAGGAGATAATGGATCCACTGTATTTTGCATACAGTGGCTACTAGAGCATCATACTCTGCTTCGGTGGAGGATCTGGAAACGGTGCTCTGTTTCTTGGATGTCCATGAGATGAGGGATGACCTAAGGAAGATGCAAAATCCTGTACTAGACCTTCTAGTATTGGGACAGGTTGCCCAATCTGAATCACTGAAGGCCTTTAGGTGTATTGGTGAGTCAGCTGCAAAGAATAATCCCTTTGAGAGCTTAGATTTTATGTACCTAACAACATGTTCTACAACCCGATAATGATGGTTATAGTGGGAGATTGCATAAATTGACTTAATAAATTAATAAAAAAACACAAATCAAGTCTAATGTTGGTGAGATAAAGCAACTTCCCTATCAATCTTCATAGGAGCTAGGATCATCCAAGTAGTTGTCCATCTTGTACAGTGAACTTATATCACTTAGAAATGGGGTAGAACATGGTTCGCATCCCAGCATTCCTGTTTCCTCAAGGATGTCTAGGGCATATTTCCTCTGACATAAAGGAATTACTTTCTTAGATTTCACCACCTCCAAGCCTAGAAAGTATTTAAGTTCCCCTAGATTCTTTATTTGGAATCTGTTGTGCAAAAGACCCTTTATGTGATTGATTTCTGTCATGGAATTCCCTGCCAATATGATGTCATCTACACAGACAAGTAAGGCTGTGAAATCTGTAGGTGTTTTTTTGATAAAAAGTAAGTGGTCAGATTTTGAATGAATATAGTTGACAAAAGTGAGAAAGGTGGACAAATTTTCAAACCACTACCTACTGGCTTGTTTTAGGCCATATAGAGACTTAGTAAGTCTGCAAATCTGACCCTTTTTATGGACATTCAGGCCAGGTGGTGGCTCCATGTAAACTTCTTCATTTAGGTCTCCATGTAGGAAGGCATTATCCACATCAAGTTGATGTAGAAACCAAATATTTGAGGCTGCAAGAGCAGTGAGTAATCTAACCATTGTTTGTTTTGCAACAAGAGAAAAGGTGTCCAAATAGTCTATCCCTTCTTGTTGGGTATAGCCTTTTGCTACTAAGCGAGTCTTATATCTCTCTATAATTCCATCAACCTTGTACTTAGTTTTGTATACCCATTTGCAACCAATTGGAGTTTTTCCTGGAGGGATTTGTGTTAAAAATTAAGTATTATTGTCCTGTAGGGCTTTGATTTCTCTTTGCATAGCCTCTGCCCATTCACACATGTTTTTGGCTTCATCCTAAGAGTGAGGTTCAGCATTTGTAGTGATGTCGATAATGTACTTCAAATGATTTTCTGACAAAGAATCACAAGACAACATATCAAAAATGGGATAAGGGGTTTTGAGGTTATTTTTCATAGATAAGGATTGACTAACCCGATGTACATAGTCATTTAGATACCTTGGAGCCCTTCTAACTTTGTTAGATCTCCTGTATTTGTGGTTTTCTTCACTATCAACAGCACTGTCATTGCTATTTTTGTCAGTGGTGTCTTGCTGTCTTTGCTCTTGATCATTGGTCTCCACCTCAACAGGTCTTTTATCATCATTAGGACCTTAACTGCCTAGGAGGTCATTGAGGAAAGTATTTATGTCGGCTTCTTGGTTATTGATTTCTCTGTTGTTTTGTTGACCTTTGCAAGGAAAAATGTCTTCATAAAAGACAACATTTTTGCTTATGAGCAGTTCTCTAGTGTTGATGTCAAGAACAATGTAGCCCTGGACACCACTCTTGTAACCAAGGAAAATTCCCTTCCTAGCTCTTGGGTCAAGCTTATTTCTGCTATTTTCAAGAGTGGAAGCAAAGCAAAGGCACCCAAAGGTTTTCAAATTCAAATAAGTGGGAGGGGCATTATAAATAAGGTCATAGGGAGTTCTGTAATTAAGAATGGGGGAAGGTAACTTGTTTATTAGGTTGACAAGGTGACTGACAGCATGGGACCAATAGGCATTGGGCACATTAGATTGAAATAGAAGGCTAAGGGTCACATTAAGGATATGTTGGTGTTTGCGCTCCACAACAGAATTATGTTCAGGAGTTTCAACACAACTTGTTTGGTGGTTGATGCCATATGAATCATACAAGTTAACACAATTGAACTCGAGTCCATTATCTGACCTAACAATTTTAATCACTTTATCAAACTGATTTTTAATTTTGACAATAAAATTCTGCAATAAATCTCTAGTTTGACCTTTATTGTTCATTAAAAAGACCTAGGTATGTCTGCTATAGTCATCAACTATGGTAAGAAAATACTTATGACCATGAATAGAAGAAATAGAAAGGGGACCCCATATATCACAGTGAATCATTTCAAAGCATTCAGTACATAAAGAAAAACTTCTAGGAAAAGGCAATTATGTTGTTTAGCATAGTGGCAAGTATCACAAACAATGTCAAGACTCATTTGCACATAAGGAAAGTGTTCACATATTTGTTTTACAGTCTTATGTCCAGGATGGCCTAACCTATATACCACAAATTTACATCAACATGTTTAAAAGAGAAAACAGACTTTGAAACAAAATCTTGGTCCGAATTTGGAAAAGCTTGTAGGTAATAGAGACCTTTGTAAGGGTTAGCCCACCTAATCATCTTCAATGTACAATTCTCCCTTATCTGACAAACCTCAAAAGAAAAAGTTAGACTGCAGTTTAAGTCTTTTATAATACTTTGAACAGAGATCAGATTAAAAGAAAAATCATGAATATATAGGACATTAAAAATGATAAAATCTTTAGAGAATTGGACAGTCCCTGCATGTTCAACAGTAATAACATAGTTATTTGGTAGCCTGACAATAATGGGTTTAATTTTGTAAAAAGTGAAAAAATTCCTTTTCTCATGGGTCACATGATCAGTGGTCCAAGTGTTAATAATCCAAGAATGAGTACCTTGTTTGTCTTCTATGTCATTCTTCTACATCTGATTGACCTTATGAGTAGGTTCATCAGCTTTCTCTATCATTCTGAGAAGCTTTTGCATCAGTTTTGGGGTGAAGGATTCCAGTCACCCTTCTTGTCTTGATTGTTGTCAACTCTCTTGTACCAAGGTAGGTAACCATGCTTGGAATAACACTCATCCACAGTATGATTCATCTTGTTGCAGTAGGAACACTGTTTTCCATAGTTAGGATTTCTTACTTTGCCTCTTCCTTAGCCACGTGATCCAGCACCTCGCCCTTGGTTTTTCCAGCTCTGGTCAGTTCTCCAAGTGTTATTTTTGTCGGCAATATTTGCCAGAATTTTTGTTGTTTCAGTAGACTAGTTCTGGTTGACAGTGCCAGTATCTTGTCTTTCTTGTTGCATGATGAGGGAGAAAACATGATTGATGTTGGGAAGTGGATCCATCAAGAGTATTTGAGTTCTCACGATGTTATAGGTATCATTAAGCCCTTTTAAGAAGCATATAACGTGTTCTATTTCTCTGTATTTCAGAGAAATCTTTGAGAGCTCACAATTGCAAGGGATGTCACTCATACAACTGGGTATGGGTCTAAGGGATTCCAATTCTTCCCAAAGGATCTTTAAATCTATAAGGAACTGACTAACACTTCTTTCTCCCTGTTTGATTGAATGAATGTCTTGAAGTAAATCAGATATTTTAAAATAGTTACCTTTAGAGAATCTTTCCATCAATTCATCCCATAATTATTTGGCTTCTTCACCATATATCACACTTTCTACAATCTGTGAAGAAAATGTCTTTATAATACAAGAAAGAACCATCATGTTGCATATTTCCCATGCATCAAATAAAGCTTCACTTCTTTGCGGTTTCTTGATTGACCCATCAATAAAAATTGTTCTTGTTCTTGGAAAGAAGTGCTCTTCTCATGCTTCTGCTCCAAGAAGAGTAATTAGTCTCACTTAGGACTTGAGAGTTAAGGGCGAGGCCTGGATTCTCCCAGGATGCAGATAGAAAGGGCTGGCAGGATTGGTGGATTGATCCATGTGATCCATTGTAGCAAGAAGCAAGAAGAGTCCAAGAAACTAACCAAGAAACAACAGGAATGGGTTATGGGCAGCGAAAGCAGAGCAGGTATTAAACCTGCTTTGATACCATATTAAATTACAGGCCCAAGCACTTTAAAACGGAGACCCAATACAAGAAGTATCAAAGAGATAAAATATCTCAAGATAAGGACGCTGCTTCAAAGTTGTCTTCGTCAGACAAGAGAGAGAGAGTGCAAGAGCATGCAAAACATCTAGAAGCTATGGAGAAAGTGCACAAAGCTCTTGACGGTGAGCATTCACTACTTCGAGAAGAAAGAAGAAAAGTTGATCAGTGAAAGGTCTTCTATAAATGTAAGAAAAGAAAACTCAATCTTTTGTATTGTTGTAAACGTGTAATTGTTTCTGTGTTACAACTTGAAAGGAAAGGGAACAACTCTATTTATAGAGTTCCAAAGGAAAAAAGAGAAAACCGATAAAACTAAAAAATTCTGACAAACTAAATAAACCTTATTATTGTGTTTAGACAGTAATCTACCGATTATTTTAGTCTCAATACATAAAACGAAGAAACAAATTTTACATGAACTTTTAAAGGGTTTCCATGAATAAACAAGTTAACTTTATTATAAAGAAAAGTAAATAGGAAAAAGTCAAGACTTAATTTCAGAATTCACTTTGCTTTCTCTTTTACCTGATTGCAACATGGAAAAAATTGGCATGGAATAGTCGGGGAAACTTGATTGATTGAACGGTTGGTGCCAATTTGCCACCAAGTTAACAAGCTTCGTTAACTTTTTGAACTCTTTATGTATATACTTGGTTACAAGTATGGTGATGAATTTGAATTCAATTAATGCAACCCCACATAGTACTATTAAATGAAAATAGATATATGGATAAAAACATATATATTTTATGATTGAGAGAATAGGTGTGGAAAATGCATGAAAAATAGATAAAAAATTTTGAAGAATCCTAATTGAGAGGGTATCCAAAGAGGTGGGGCTTTTGATGTATGTTAAGGAATAGTTGTAAGATGAGGAAGATGTCGTCTATGGCACGCCGGGGACCAACTCACATATCAGTTTCCACTAATGGGATTTTTCTCAAAGAAAAGAAAGGAAATCATTGATTTTGTCTCTCCAATCCCAATATTCTCTCTCTCTTCTCTCTCTATCCCATTTTATGAATCTTTGCAAAGAAAATATTGTGACCATGAATGGCCTTTTCAACTCATAAAGTGATAAAAAGATAATTCCCTTGGCGTGTAAGACTTACTCCTTTGTTGGTTAGGGTTTGCACTCTTTTTGGCTTTTCCATTCATAGATCACATTATAAGTTTCTCATTCTCAATCATCGTATAGTATCTTTGATTTTGGACATCATAAACATCGGTTCATCTATACTTCCTTTTCTTTCCTTCTTTTATCTTCCTTCAATTATTTAATACATTCTCGTAAGCTGTCGTTTTTATATGTTTCAAACCTTAGAAAATAGATTGCTGTAAACGAAGTTAAAAATCACTTTGGCCAAAATTATTCATGGTGAGATCGTTGTGATTTATAGGCTATCTTGAACTTATAAATTAACTCAAATTTTAAAAGTTTGGAACTGTACATTTGAAAAGTTTTATCTTGTAATTATTATCTTGAACAATTATGACTGATAAAAGGATTTAACTTTTATATTATAAAGGACGGTCATATTTATCATTTTTTATATCTTTAATAGAAATATTATTTAAATAAATGAATTTAAACTGGTTAAAACTCACTAGTAAAAAAATATATTGGTTTTCTCTTTTTCGACATTCTACATTGACATCGAAATTTACAGTCAAACCATCAATGTAACATTTTCTTATTTTATTCTTAAACTTTTATATAACTTAAAAGTTTAAGAAAATCATACAAATAAGAATTTCACATGTTTCACATGTAATTGATTTATATATCTACATTACTTTGTTAATATATAAATATGAATTACTAAGAGTTTCTATTATGAAACTTAAGTTCAATAAATAATGTAAACTTAGACATAACTTATAATCGTATAATTGTAATGTTTAAAATATATATCATTATCTTAGATTATTTCAAAAGATATCCTGGAAATTTATATAAAATGGTACATTACTATTGTTAATGTCAAAGATCATTACATCCTAAAGAAATAAGTCATGCAAAATCTTACCATTTTGTTCAAGGCTAACATTTGATGCGACTATTTCTTTTTGTCTCCTCCTAGGATCTCCATAAAGAGAAATTTATCAAATATTCCGAAGCTTTTTTTAATCATAAACAACAAATTAATGTTCACTTGCAGTGCATTACATAAATCTAACGAAATTTTGGTAAAACAAAATCAAAATATTAACTTGTAAAAATTGAACATTATAATGTATCGAGGTCAAACCCAGTACCAATACGCTATACACCAAATATTTAAAAAAAAAAAAACAAATAAACATTTACAACATATAACATCAATAATGATCAAATAATAAATTTAAAAACCATCTTCAAAAGGTATAAATCATATCCTATTTGAAGGAGATCTCTCTCTCTCTCTAAGCAAAAAAATAAAGGAATACATATCTTTAAAGTGACAAAGAAAATTTGAATAAGATCATAAAAAATATACGCAAAATTTGACAATATATACTAATAAAAAAAGTATTTCATTTTTGAATTTGAAACTCTACCTTATCTTTTAGTTTAAATTTAGAAACTTATCTATGAATGACTAATGAAATCAGACATAGTTTTTTAAAGAATAAAAGTAGAATTGAAACTATTTGCCCTACAATAATTTCTTCTTTATATCTAAACGTGTGAAATTGAGAATTAACTGAGGATTAGTTTAACTTTTTCTGCATTAGAAATACTAACTAGCAAATCTTGTTATCAGTGTACGTCATCATTATTGGGAATGTAAAATACCAAAAGTTTTTCAATTGGTAACCTTCTCTTGTTACAAAAAGCCAAAGATCTTCATTCTTGACCAGAAAAAGGTAACAGATTTTTTTCCTCTTTGTATTATCCTTTTGTCAGCAATTGTTGACTACGAAGAGATAGTGAAATTCAAATTATTAAAGTTGGCTACAATCATTATTTGGTGTCTCAATTATAATCTGTTTTTTAGCTAAAATAAAATTAAAATTGTCACTTTTAAAAAGTGGATTAAAGAACTCAATTTATACAAACAAGATTCATCATTTCTAGATATTTATTTAATCACACTGCAAATTTCAAATATCTTGTTGTATAATAAGTTTTTAAGGTTTTATTTGAATACAAAATTGGTTATCGAATTAAAACTATTTAACTTTAAATAGATTTATTTCTTTTAATTATATAATCATCCTTTTGTTTTCTTCGGCTAAGGGCTCCTGAGTAATTTGAAATTCTTGGATACCTCATGTCTATAGAAAAATCAGAATAGAAAATGTACTATATGGAAGAGACGACCATTATGTATTCAATGGCGTTAATGGATAATAAAGGTGAGTAATTACTAGATTACGTGCATTGTATTAATTATCAATTAACTAGTGATATCAGTCAGATTGCACTGTGAAAATAATAAGGCACAAAATACATTACATTAAATGACATTCAATGTGTCAGATAATTAAGATTGACTAATAATAAGGCACAAAATACATTATATTAAATGACATTCAATGTGTCAGATAACTACATAGCCTATAAATACAGAGCCAATAACTAGGTAAGGTCTGATTTTTTCTGAGATTCATTAAGACCTTTGAAAACACCTCACTGACTTGAGCGTCGAAATATTTTCTTGCAGGTCACCCCTTTTTAACCGACCGAACAAGGAAGGAGTTGAGTCACTCGTGGAAGCACGCTTGTGGCAAGGTGTGTGGAGTGTTTACCTCGAATACCTAATAAACATAAACAAAAAAGATTATAAATAGTTGATGATGTAATAATATAATACGATATAAGACACAAATAAAGGAAATTAAAAAAAAAAAATTGACAGTTTGTGTGAAAATAATATATGCTAATAACGATTTCAAAACAGGTGAAATGTAATTTTAAAAATTACTTATCTGAACTCAAATATATATATAAAAAAAGAGACATTTTTAGTACACTTATAAACATAAACAAAATCCAACTTTATTTTATGTTACTATCTTAAAATTACATTTATTTTTAAAGTCAAGCACCATCTCCAGTATATATAACAGAAGTTAGTTTACAAAAATATGAAAACAAAAATATTAAAGCAACTAATCTATTATTCTCAACGATAAAATTTAAGCATATTCTTTTATAGAATTTGAAATTTTATTTTAAAAATGAAACACTAAATTTAATTAGGGAAGAACGTTAATCTATACTTTTTGTTTAAGTTTTGTTTCGGATATGGGATCGAGTCACTTGAAACACCTGTACAATTTTTTTGGGATATGTTAGTGTTCTTCTAATTCTTGCTTTCACTACACCATCTAGAAATGTACTTGTTAAAGGTTCTCCAATACTTAAATCAGTAAACCGTCTATATGAAAGTTCTCAGTGATAATATTAAATACACAGTAAATACAATCACCTATATTTATAGATATATAAATATTTATAGGAGTACAGAGTAAAGTGAAAGTAAGATTTGAAGAAAACCCCTAAATCATATCTGGAATTGGATTAAGGGACACTTTGAAATCTCAAATGGGATCCTGTCTTATAACAAAAGATAGGGTTCAGAATCTCTGCATGTAAATTTGTGGAAAAAGAAGAATTTTGAACTTTTTTATTAAATTTTTAGTGTTATTTATTGATTATGTGTTCAAAATATATTGGCGTATACTAATTTTAATATTTTAAATTATATTTAAAAAATTATTAATCTTTTGAAGACAATAATAAGAAAAATTGAATGTTTTAGTTTAATGGGTTAGGAGATACCCCACTTTCATTACTAAGTGACGAAGAAGAATCATTAATTTGCTTTTCTTAGCTTAAAGCTCATACTTTTTGTCATATCATCATGCTTTAAACAAATATTACTTGCTCATGCACATAAAAGAGATCAATTGCTAGATATGACCTTCTGATATTTACATAAACCTATATGTGCAAATAAAAGAAAAATGGTGTCAACTTCAAAAAAAAAAAAATTAGGGTGGTAGAGATATCATTAATCAGAGCCTTTACAAATACTAGAGTTGATGCTTATTGAAAGTTAATTATTTACTTACAGTCAATTAGAGAAATCTTCAACTTTAATATTATTGATAGTTTTTTCAAGAGAAATTTATTAAGAAAACAGATTATACATTGGTTCAACTTATTAATATGAATTTTTTATTTAGTATACTTTTTCACATATTTATTATCGTCATTAGACTTATATACATTTTATTTCTTCAACTAGACCCTTTCTATTATTGACACAGTTTTTTTTACTTTTTTTATTTGAAAAATATATTTTTTATTCTAAAATATATTAAAATGAATATTTAAAACTATAGAAATGTAAAATTTTGTTTAGAAAAAAAATTTTAATTAGAAAAAATATAAAATAGAAATTTAAAAATATAACAAAATATCAAAATTTTTAATTGAAAATTATAAAATTTGTAAAATAGAAGAAGTATTAAAGTTTATTAAAAAAATTATTTAGAAAAAAAAAATATAAAAATAGAAGTTGGAACTTCTCTAAATAGACTTATTAGACATCATTCTCATTGCATAAAAATTTTATTAAAAAATTAAAAGAAACATTAAAAAATCACACTATATTTAGGATAAAATTACATCGTACACATAAACAAAATAAAAATCTATTATAAATAAGTTAAGTAAAAACATAAAACAATAATTTCATAATTTTCTTTACGAAAATCATTTTATAATTTCAACTCCATATATATTTAAAAGTCATTTTTAGAAATCCTTTGTTTTATAAAATTTAATATCAACTTTTTTTTTTGTTTATTTTAAAATTTGAATTGGTTTATCATTCTCTTCAATATTATATTCTTCTTTCTCATTAATCTATTAATCTATTGAGGTTTAAATATGTTTTTAGTCCCTTAACTTTTAGTAAAAATTAAAATTAGTCTCTTTTTGAAACTTTGATCCAATTTAGTTCCTTAACTTTAGAAATGTGTGAATTTAATTCTTTTAAGCACATTTTGTTTAATTGTCTTTTCAAACGCATTTAAGTTGTTTAAACTTTTGACGCATTTTTTCTTCAATGTTAGTTGAGAAACACATTTAAAACCTCAAATAAACTTATCAAAATTTGGTTCAAAAGACTAAATTCACACTATTCTAAAGATGAGAGACTAAATTAGTCCAAAGTTTTGAAGAGATACTAATTCCAATTTTCATGAAACATTAAGGGACCAAAAACATATGTAACTCATCTATTAACCCATTTAAAAGTTAATTTCAATTCCTTAAAAAATAAAATTTCTTAGACATAAAATAATTAAGAAATATGTTTCAAAACTTCTATTATAAATGTAGTTGTTATAAATCTTACCAATGGGAATAACATTATCTAAAGAAGGTATATCAGTCTTTTTATTACTCTTTCTTGAATATAATGAAAATTATGTATGCGATTAATCTATCTTGTGTTGAATATACACATAGAATCCTTTATTTATAATAGAAGAAATATGAGCAAAATACAAATAAGAAATAATAACAAACTAACTAAAGATAAAAGATAAATATAAAATAAAGATAATATATCTAATGCTCACCTTAAAGCTAGTGCATATAAATCGTATGTATCAAGGTTGTTACTAATATAATCCATAAAGACTCAGTGAAATTCTGCACTCGAGTGACACCAAATTGCTAATGATTTGTAAGATGACATAGAAGACGAAATATCAACTCATAAGACTACCCCTGAACAACAAATCTGGGGGGCTACTCCATCTAAATCTCTTCTTGCAAATTGCCCTTGAGGAATGTCATCAGTGGATAGAGAGGTAATTGTTGGAGAGCCATCACAACTATAAATAAACTAACAAAAACCATCTTTTCCAAGGGAAAAACATATATGGACAGATCAAATGCAATGGTGACAAAAGAGAGATCAGAAGAGACAACAACGGAAGAAGTCATGGATGAATAGGAGAGAGAAATATTAAAAAATCCAAGATTCTCTAATCAAGGAACAATAGCAACATCGATGCTCTGAATAACTACTTGAGAGGAGACGAGACGTGCAACAACACATGATGAACCTGAAAGAGAAAAACGAGTGACCTCGACACTCTGAATTACTACTAGACATGCCATAATGCACGACGCAAAAAGAAGCAAATCCATAACTTTAAAAGACATTAAGAGGACATAAGAGCTTTGATGAAGTCGTCGTTGATGGCATGATGGTCGTCTGACCGAGACAATCAAAACCATATGATCATTGGTCGAAACTAAAACTCCAATAGTGACAATAATAGATGATGGCGCCGCTAGCAGCGGTAGATAGCATCGCCGCTGGCAACAACGAGTGTAGTAAACAAGAATTTTTTTTCCTCAAAAGAACCTTAGGCTCTGATACCATGTTGAATATAATGAAAATTATGTATGAGATTAATCTCTCTTGTATTGAATATACACATAATAAAAACAATATGGACTAAGCTCAGAATACAGATAAGAAATAATAATAAATTAACTAAAGATAAAAAATAAAGATAATATATCTAAGACTTTTATTATCTAAACTTATAATGTTTTTTTAAGTATATTTTAAAAAATATATATATGTGATTGTTTTCTAAATTTATAATGTCTTTAAAGAGACAAGTAAATTTAAAACAAAACAAAAATCTTGAAAAAATTTGTTTTGGTATGGAAGTTTATGTAGTATTGTATGCTTCTATTGTGATATGCCTTATTCTCTCATCCATAGTTAGTAACTTTGTTAAAAAATAAACAATGACAGTGTTAATTGTTATCCAACGCTAAATAATATATTCGAAAATAATGTTGTAACATGTTGAAGAGAAATCTCTTATAGGACACAATAAGAGCACATGTCATTCTGATAGATTTGCAAAATATCTAATTTTGAAGAAGAAAAATGAAGCTGAAGCAACAATGGCACGTCTCTCACTTGAACATGTTTGAAATTATGAAAACAACAAAAACTAGTTGAGCACCAATTACTTGACAGTGAACTTATATATGTGAAGTGGAAATGTGTTTTCTTTAATGTGCATAAAAACTTGTCTTACCTGAATTACTGTGGTTATTATTCGATATGGGTTAAAGTATTAAGCTTATTATAGTAGTAAGTTGAACTGTGATTTTATTTTAATTGTAATGTAAACTATAAAGTCCAATTTTATTGAAGAATTAAATTAAGTATTAACAAATGTCTTTTCCATTATAAAAAAATATTTTTTACTTGACTAAATTTTTCTTTAGGAATTTCAGTTTGTCATTAATTCCTTTATTTCAAAACCTTAACTGGCATGAATAAAAAACATAACCCTGTATACAATGATACAACACTATATCTTAAAATTCAAATGCATCCTTCTATATAGCAAGGAATTTTAACACTGGTGTGCTAACTAGGAACTGTCAATTGGTGTAGAACCTTGGCATTATCCATGAATTAAACTAGCCATAATGATTAAAATGGGAGTGAAAGAGTTAGAAGTGTCTACTCTATGTATAACAGTTTTAAAAACAGCAAGGTTACTTAATAAAAATCAAGTTCTTTTGCTAACAATCTTTTAGGTGGTATAACCAGTCATGTATGGGTTGACAAGAATATATTTCCACAACCTTATAAACCAGTAAAGAATATATCTTAGCTAAGTCCGTATAATCATACTAATTGTAAATGGTCATTTTCAGATTAAATAATACAAGCTACTTCAAATAAAATTAAGTGACTACAGCAATGAAAGATTAAATCCCATGGTCCAAAAACTTCCTTAGGTGCAAGCCTGTGCAGTAATAGAGAAAGCATGACACCAATTCATGAAAGGGGGTCTAAGCTTCTCTAGTTCTCAGGTACACACTATAATACCTACCTTATGACAGCAAAAGAGAAAAAAAATCATGGACCTTTTTTGTCTTCACCTAACAGATAATATAAACTTTACGAACACCTTCAGCCACCAGCTACTCACACTTGATGGACCTGTATATGTGACGAACAAAGAGCAGGGAGGCACGGAAACCTACACTACCAAGCATTAGGAAGAAACCATAGCAGATGCAGGCCATGTAACCGAAGAAGAATGATGTTTGCATAAAACCAGACATATCTGATCTTGCATAGTAGTAATACAAGCAATAGCCGTAGATGAACAACCCAGTTGATCCACCGCAGAGAAAAGACCTACGAAACACAGCAGCATGTCATCAAGTTGAAAGTAAAATGGCCACTCAAGTTTAAACTGCCTCTACCTTAAAAATATTCATGACATGGTTTGAATAATAACTACTATTGGCTAAAAAACACATTTCACAGAAAAGGGAAGAACACCGTTGCAAAAAATGCCACGATACAGTACTAAACCCCACTTAATGTTTTCTTAATTTTGGGCCAAGAAAATACTGTTTACGCAAGTTAAGCTTAAATTGATGCGCTGATATTTCTTCCCTGCCAAATTTGAACAAAAATGTTTTGCATTGCCGGTGCTCAGGCAAATCTTTTATGACAGGCCAAAATTTAGCTAATTTTGGGTCTGGTCTCAACCTAGTCAGGCCATGAATACAACAGATATTCAGAATCTCTTCCAAAAGAAAAATGGCAAACAAAATTGTTGAAATATGGGTGTAAATATTGCACATTTACTGTGCAAAAAATATGGATTGATTTGTAAGATATCTCTAAAATTAAGGGAGTGGGATAACAAGTTTATTGGCAGATTTACTCCTGATTTAGAATCTTTATTTCTGAAGATTTACTTTCTTTTTCCTTTAAACAACCTTGTAAGTTGTATCGTTTCTTTTGGAGATCAAGATAAGTAATTCCATAATTTTGCTTACTACATATACAATTTTTCACAAAATATTTTGTACTTGCACTTTTATATGAATTTATGTTTAGGCAACCATACAAAAACATTATCTTTAAATTAGGAACATTAGTCCCAAAACAGCTACATATTCCAAGGCACATTCCCTTCCATTATAGCATTAACAAAATCTTACCAATGCCATCCCCTAGTGCTAATCAAAGTGGGAAAACTAACGTTACTATGTTACTAAAGTCGCCTGGACAAAGATTCTGCTTGTTTGAGTAGACACGATAAGATGAACGGGTAAATAGGAACTCTAGATACAGATGTCCTTTCCACATATTCAATCAAAGAAGAAACTGTTAGGAACCAAAAGTTGACAAGAGAAAGAAAAGAAAGGTTTTTTATTGAATAGACTGAAAAGAAAAAAAACCAGGAGAGGATTCAAGGGTTTCCCCTTTCACCTGCTTCCTCCTATGCTCTCCTTTTTTCCTTTTTATATCTCAGTAACACTCAAGTAACTGATTCATGAGTACTCTAACTACCTTAACTAAATTATCTTCTCCATGTGTCCTAACAAAACACTCCTCCAAAATCAACCTTGTCCTCAAGGTTGGAACAGTGAAGCTTGATCCCATGGCTCATCTTCATCAAGGTGTTATCTACCCTTACTGATAGTATTGTGATATTGTCTTAATATACAAAGGGAACCCACTAGTTACTGCCTGCAAATTCAGGTCTGGAGGCTTAGGTGGTGGTGGATATGAAAGTGGTTTTTGTATACCAAACTCTGAACCCAATAAGTAGGAATTCTAAAATTTCAATGTCATTGATCCAACCATTATCAAAGTTAAGTTCAACAATGAATTCTTATTCCTATTATATAAATCTGATTTTGGGAAAAAAATGCTGCTTGGCAGCATCTCCACCTCCAACTCTCTTCTTGGTTAACTCTGTAATTGGGTTATCACGAAGTTGACCTTCACAGCCCACAATTTTCACTCTCTTTATTGATACATCCCCTTCATCCTCTATGAAATAGGAAGAAGATTAGGAAAAATCTCCCTTATGTTAAATACACACATAGGGTTCTCTATTTATAATAGAAGAAATATGGGCTAAGCCCAAAATACAAATAAGAAATATAAACAAACTAAATAAGAAATATAAACTAACTAACTAAAGATAAGAGATAAATATAAACTAAATATAATATTTCTAACACTCCCCCTCAAGCTGGAACATACAGATTGTATGGACCAAGCTTGGAATAAATAAACTCAATTTGAAATATATGATCTGTAAGTGTGTGGCAAACAGATGCGCAATCACATGTCGACGAACAACTAACAGCACCATGAAACTTCAAATAACACCATGAAACTTCAAGTGGATGACTTTGACAAAGGAGAACAATGACAAACTCCAGGGACTGGATTGCCATCAAGTAAGGATGGGGCTTGCATCAAAACTACAGGGATTGCCATCACTGACTGACGAGGCCTGTAGTGGCTAAAAGCGACAAAACTACAGGGAATGCCATCACTCACTGATGGAGCCTGTAGTGGCTAAAAGCAACAAAACTACAGGGAATGCCATCACTCACTGATGGGGCCTGTAGTGGCTAAAAGCGACAAAACTGCAAGGACTGCCATCATGCTAGTGGAGTCTGAAAGCCTAAAACCTGGTTCATACTCCCCCTCACGACGAATGGCGGAAATGACGGCGCGCCGATGACAGATCGTGAAAGTGGAAGATCATAATGAGCTCTTATCAAAGCACCCAAAAAACAAATCTAACAGATTTGACAAAGGGTTGGTGAAATTGTTTCAACCCATAATTTTAGTGTTGAAATTTCTTGATGTTAACCACTGACTGTCCTTGAAGACCTTTCAGAATAGAGAAGATAGCAGAAGCAGTAGAGGTAGGACTAGGTGTTGGTGCATCGGTGGCACAAGTGGCGGAGACGATGGCCAAAGACAGTGGTCGAAGACGGTTGCTGGAGAATGTTGTCGGAGACGACAGTCGGAGACGGTGGCCGGAAACGGTGCCGGTGGCGGCGAACGGCCGGTGACGGTGGCCGGTGACGGGTAGCGGCAATGCACAGCGGAGGCAGTGGCCTTTCTTGGCTGCAGCAGAATGACATAGGTTGAAAGACTTTTAGTAGGGGCTGCCGGCAGCCATGGCGCCCGGCCGCCGGCAGACAGCAAAGACAATGGCTAAAGAATCAAAGAACTAGACTCTGATACCATATGGAATAGGAAGAAGATTAGGAAAAATCTCCCTTATGTTAAATACACACATAGGGTTCTCTATTTATAATAGAATATGAAACAGGAAGAAGATTAGAAAAAATCTCCCTTATGTTAAATACACACATAGGGTTCTTTATTTATAATAGAAGAAATATGGGCTAAGCCCAAAATACAAATAAGAAATATAAACAAACTAAATAAGAAATATAAACTAACTAACTAAAGATAAGAGATAAATATAAACTAAATATAATATTTCTAACATCCTCCATCATAATTTTTGTTTCTGTTACAAATCTCACTTCTTTTTTTGTTTTTTCTTCACTAAAAGGGTGTGATTCTTCATTGCGGACCCTTCTCCCACATCTAGAGCAATTTCCATATCTCTAAACAAGTCCTTTGGATCTTGTTGTGGAATCTGATTTCGAATGTTAGATTGCAGCCCTGCAAAGAAATAACCCTGCAATTGATCTTCTGGTGTTTGATTTGCTTGTGACACCAACCTAGAGGAGTCATTCCCTTCAAATATGGGCAACTCCACTGTTTTAACTCAAGGCCTCAACAATTCTTCTCCCTCCTCATCTGGTCTACTACTATGTAAATATCTCTCTTCCTTCTTCTTTTCATCATTAGCCAAGTACACTCCTCCTTCAGAGAATTTCTTGCTTTTCTTGTAACAGTTCTTTGATATCTTTCTTTCCTTTGTTGACATCTTGATGAAGTTCCTCAATCTCTTTCATGTCCCATAGGGGTATCTTTAATAATAGACAAATACGTCTTCATCTCCATTATCACTCTTCCTTGCTTGCTGGCCAATCTTTCCAAAGAACTCACTCTACTTTCCATAATTCCCCCTTCTTCAGATCCGTACCAATTTGTTAGAAACCGAGAGTTGACAAGAGAAAGAAAAATAAGGTTTTTATTGAATAGACTGAAAAGAGCAAAAACCAGGAGAGCCCTCTCTCCTTCAAGGGTTTTCCCTTCACAAAGAGGTAAAGCTCAATCTACAAAATTCACCTCCTTCCTCCTATGCTCTCCTTTTTTCCTATTTATATCTCAGTAACACCTCAAGTAACTGATTCATGAATACTCTAACTACCTTAACTAAATTCTCTTCTCCATGTGTCCTAACAGAAACCCTAAATCAATCCCACTAATGCCCCCTTTAAGTTAACCAGAGTCATTATACAATATTTATAGTTATTTAACAGAAAATTAGTATTTCAATTATGTATGGTAAGAATGTCAAAATCTCAAAGTAAATTTTAGCCAGCTTATGAATTAAACTACTGATTTAAAATGGATAATGGAAAGGGGGAAATGGGGTAAACAAGGACAGGGAAAAAAGGAGAAGAGAAACTGGTAGATTAACTCAGAAACAACTGAGATCAAATTCAAAGTACAGGAACTTTTTTAAAGGGCCCAATAAATGACCATGTTTTAAAATTGCAAGCAGAATAACCAACAAAAAGATTCCAGAGTTTAGACCTTAATATAATTTTAAAGATACCTTCGCAGGCTTATGAATGTGAACATGTATCCGCTCCTTGTTAGGGTAACCATATCACCTATTTTCACTAACTAAGACTGAATATTATTTTTGAGGAGGGCCAATGAGAGAGAAGGGATGGTATTATGAACCAAGGATTGAAAAGAAAAAGAAAAGAAATATTTTATTGAATAGTATGAAAAGAACAATGAATAAGAGAGAAATCTAACTATTAAGCTTATTATGTGGTTTCTCCTTAACAAAGGATTTCTCCTTTCCCAAAAGTGCCAAGTACAATTTACAACAAATCTGCCTCTCCTATCCTTCTCCCCGTACTTATATCTAACTAAGCCATTAATATGCTATCTATCTTAACAAACTTCTCCCTCTCCTTGTATCCTAACAAATGGGAATGTGAGATGGAAGGAAATGACACGCTCCCCTCCCAAATACCATTGTTAGCAGCCAAATTTGAGGTGACGGAGAGATAACCAATCCGACATACATACGTTACTCACATGACACACTTTAAAATTGTAACATGACAAAGTATTGCTTTTTCTAGAACCAGCATTGTCACAAACATACACTCTGCTAAGTGGGATGAAGGCCACCGGAACTTAAATATTAGAATATATTAAAAATTTAATGTCTCTTGAGATTATAAATTAAGATTAGTTTCCACAATTCCTTATTATCTCTTTGGATCAGCATCTTTCTTTCCTTATATTTAATGATTAGTTTCTGTATATATAACAATTAGTTTCCTTACTTAATAGGGATTACAATCTAATTTTAGTATAGATTAGTATCTCATTGCTTTATGTTTTGTAACATGAATATTATAAAGTCTTAATCAATTTAAGAGCATTCAGTCTCAATTATCTCCTTTTGCTCCATCAGTATTGCATTCAGTCTCAATTACCTCTTTTTGCTCCATCAGTACTAAAAGGCTAAAACCCTATAATTTTGTATATGGTATTAGATTGGTACCATCCTCCACCATGATCAGTATCACCACAACTCTTTTGCTGCCACTATCAATGAAACCTTTAACAATCGCTACGACCAAGTGTGCCATCATGATCTACAAGCACCCAATGTCTCAAGTTCAGGAAATGCATAAACTAGATTAGGCAAACATTGTATGTTGCACTTCTCTCCCTACACGGATGATCAGCATCAGATGACAGTGTATGGGGTCTCTGACTGCACCAGAGTTATTTGTTATTCAAATGTTGATTGAGTAGGATCTCTTTCTGATAGAAGGTCTACATCCGGATATTGTGTCTCTATTGGTGGTAACTTGATCTCTTGGAAAAACAAGAAACGAAGTGTTGTGGAAAGATCTAGTATAGAAACAGAATATAGAGTTATAGCCTTGACTACTTGTGAGAATGTTTGGCTTAAGCAATTGCTTAGAGAGTTAGAAATTTGAAGATGTCACTCAAATGACACTTATATGTAACAATCAGACTCCTCTTCATATTAGTTTTATCATATTTTTTATGAGAGGACCAAACACATTAAGATTGATTGTCATTTTATTTAAGAGAAAATTGTATCCGAAGATATCAAAATTGAGTTCGTTAACTTAAGTGATCAACTAGCATATATTTTCACTAAGTCTTTACGAAGACCGAGAGTTGATTATATTTGTAACAAGCTCGATAGATACGATTTGTATGCACCAACTTGAAAAAAAGTGTTAGATATATTAGATTATTAGATAGTTTAGATATATATCTTATTTTTATCTTTTATCTATAGTTCCTTTGTTACTATTCTATATTTATATTTTGGGTTTTCCCCATATTCTATATTTCCCCCTATGTGTAAGATTAATCCCATACAGTTTTTACTATATTCAATAATCGCAATAATATAAGTTACATACCTCCACCACCATTCATGATCCTCGGCAGCAAGTTGGAAGTATGTCAGAGCCACAGTGATGAAAGCAGTGACAATCAGCAAAATAATAAAAACAATGAAGAGTATGCTGTAGATGGTATAAATTCTGTGGCCCCATACACTTGCAAAAATGTAGTACAGCTCTATGTAGATGGCACTAAATGGGAGAAATCCAGCCATTGCCATCTGGGGAAGGGTACTCCTGTACCAAGGTAGAGGTGGAATTTCTCGAGGATATTTTGTAGTGCGGACAGGTGCTTGGAACTCAGATTTGCTATTTTTACCTGCAATACCACCCAACACAAGCAATGGTGAAGTTACCAATGTCCATATTAGGACTATCACCAAAATTGTGCCAAATGGCAAGGCAGCAGTTGCACTATAAACAATTGCAACTGTGTTAAGGAAGCAGAACATAAGGAAAAGGGGGCCACAAAAGAGGCATCCTGTGAGCAATAAGTTCCTAACCTGCCAACAAGAAAATAAGTGTATAAATCATTTAATTTCATTTCATAAAAACTATAAAAATTAATACAGTTAAACCATTAACAGCAATCAAAGCAAGGAGTTCATATGTACCCAATTAGACCCTTCAAGTTGAATGTAGAAGGAAGTAGCAGTGTAGCCAGCAATGCCAGAAGTGAGAGCATATATGACCACCAGTGCAGTAAATAAAGCACCTCGGTTGTATGGATAAAACACACCAACCAATGCAAGCATAAAAATGAAGATTGTACTGCACAAGCATAAATAAACAGAGAATGAGTCCATTGATGCATATGATATAAAAAATGAAAAGAGGAAAAACAAGAATTGAAAAACTTCAACACAGAGAGGAGAAAGAGCCTTAGAAGATTCTTACAGTGTGAATAACTGAGTACCCGAACCAAGGGAAGCTGCGAACAAAGACTTATGCTTTGGAAACCGAAAAACATCACCATGAATGTACTTCCACCCTGTCTCCTCTTGATCATCAGCAGCTTCCTCGTCTTGAGCATATCTGAAGAAAATTACAGCAGATGAAAACAAGAAATAAGGAGGGTAAGGGGAGAACGAAACAACGTTACAAGTAAACAAGATGACCATCTGATAATAGATGGGTAAGCAAGTCGTACTTCATAAAGTCATTCTTCAATACACGCATGAGAATGGTTGCCAGAAAACCAGTCAAAAGAAGAACTGTTACGCAGGAGTTTATGATCGAGAACCAGTGAATCTCAAGGTGATGAGGCAAAGAAGAAGATTGAGAGTACTTTTCCATTCTCTTCTCAAAAGAAGTATCAGTTTCCTTCCATTTTGCTGTGTACCTAAAATCAACATCAACCTCTTTATCCTCAGTCAAGTCCACCACAGAGTGAGGATCCATCCGGGCACTGATTTCAACCACTCGATCTTTGTTATACAGAATATCAAACTGAATGTGCTTGTAAAGAAAATACTTGTACTCGCTAGGATCAGTTTTCCCTTCCTTGTCAACCGTCCCAATAAATCCCCAAATTGGCAAGTCATCATAATACATCTGGAAATAATAGTCCTTCTTAACTGCTTCTCGAAACTGAGCAACTTGCTCCTTTGTGAGCTTCCGACTGCATACAAGCTTAGCATCTTTCTCTGTTCGGAAATTAAGTTCATAAGGAGTACTAACAAGGCGATCGCCATTCAAAACCTCCCCAAGAGCTTCGGTCTTTTCTTTCTCCTTGCCTGACATTTAAATGTACTCATTCTTCCGATTGCACATTAAGAAACCATAAAAGTACAGAAAAATGCATTAAGAAAGCTACATACAAACTCCCAATTATTTTGTCCAGATGGTTCAATTGAACATCTACATATTCTACTTAACCAAGAACACAATAGAATAATAGCAACATGCCATGTTTAACAGGCAGAAAGTAATCCAGTATCATATCCCTTGCTAAAACTAGAACACCAAAACTAAACTACAATATGTCACACGTTAAAACCCCATCATGAGCCATCACACTAGTATTAACAATTGGATGAATAGCTTTGACTAAATCAAATAACAAAATGTCAATTAAGGAAGTAATAAATAATAAAAAGCTGAAAAATAAATAAATTCAGATTGTTAGTTACCTGTCACACAGAATGGCAGGTCAAAGTACCGATATGTTTCACTGAAACCAGCCAAATAAATGAATAAATAACCGAGAAATCAGAACAATAACACGACAACCTCGTATAACACTAACGTTGCAAAGAAAGCATGAAATTGAAAAGATCAGATTTTGACGACGACCCAGACTCTGAAAGGGTGGAAAGAAAGTGTTGGAAGAGGAACGGGTTGATGGGGATAGTTGAGAAATGGGATCGAGCGAAAGAACTAAGGAACGAACCTGGGGTTGTGAAAGGGACCGACTTTGTTGGCGTAAAGAGGAACGGGGTCTCCTTCCTTGTAACGGTGATCGGAGCCATCGGATCTGACGAGGATTGTTCCATGGAAAGAGATCAGAATCGCGAGAACCAAAGCCAACCCGCTCCTTCCCATTGCTCTTGGTCTGCACTCACAATCAGATCAGATAGACGGATAGATAAACAAATAAGGACAACCAGCAAGCAATTTATCACTACGATTTTCACGCAAATTACCGCATTTATTTTAAGAAATACAAAACAATGTCTGTACTTTTTCTTTTTCTTTTTCCCACTTTAAATTTACTTTTCTCCCTTTCATCTTGCAGGCAATGCTTGGTGTTATATGGTCCGTGATAACTATTATTTAATCTTAATTTCAATCAACATTTTCTTGTGGAGAATTCAATTTATCTAATAACATTACTTTAAAAATTTATATTTTAAATTTCTTAATATTAATAAGGTTTTAATATGTTATAGTGTGTGAACTTAATTTAATTATTGTTTAACTCTTTTAAAAAATACGTAGAAATTAGTTTTACAAAAAAACATAATTATTTTTTTATAATAATCCTTTAGAAAATTCTATTCCAAAAAGATGGTGATGGTATTTTTCTACTTACCTGATTAATATTGTGTAGTAAATGGAGAACATTTAGGTGTGATTAATGAATTTCCTTTGTAAAATAAAACATGTTTAATTAGATATATCAATATTTTAAAATTTTATGAATTCTTATTAAATCTTTAATGTTGACGTGAAAAGATACACAAGTTAGTTTCTTTTTATTAATAGAATTAGTTAGGTGGGTGAAAGATTGCGAAAATTATGTTTTCTGTTGGTTAGGTCTTGTTTATCCAAGGAACAATGAGTTTTATTTCCTCTAAGGAATTAAATTGATTTGGTAAGTAAGGAAGTGTCTGCAATTGTACGTTAATTACAAATGATATTTGGGTTTACCACGTAGGGCCATCTCCAATTGTGGTTCTAGAACTTTTTTTTAATTTTCATGGAAAAAAGTGGAGGAAGCCAACTAAAATATTTGAAATGAACAAATGAAAATTAGACTGTACAGTAGAAGGATATGCTTACCTCGAGAGTTGCATTATAGAATGGGATAAAAAGGAGCACATTATGTAAAATTGGTGGTTGGATGATAACAAGAGTGTGTTTGTATGAATAGATGAAAAGCAAGTCGGTTTCATGCTGAGAATAAAGGGAAACTTTTTGTTAATAAAAAGCAATTACATTTCCATATTTTTTAGTGTTTTTCTGTTAGAAGAAATGGTTTTGAATAGTAGAAGGTTTAACTTAAATAAATTTGGTTAGATTGGTAATTATTGGATTGGAGTTAAGCAGGAGGAGTTGAAATTTCATATGGCTAGAAATAAATAAAAAAATGAAAATGTAAACAAAATATTATATATAAGAGGAACTATGAATTGGTGTTTTAAAATTGATTTAAATATTATTTTGGTTCATATTTATGAGAAGAGTTTTTTTATTTAAGAAGAAGCTAAAATTCATATATAGATTTATCAAGAAATTTCAAAGAGATTATCTCATTTTTTATTCTTGGGAAAGAAGTAACATAATAGTATTGTCTTGGATCATTAAGACTCTTTCACCCCAGATAACGAAAAGCGTTATATATGTGGAAGATGCTCAAGAACTATGAGAAGAATTGAAGGAAAGGTTTTTCAAAGGAGACTACTTTAAATTTTCTGACTTGCTCCAAGAAATTCATTCTATTAAGCAAGGAGAAAGGAGCGTGAGCCACTACATTACTAATATTCTATGGGAGGAATTGGAATTTCTCATACCCATCTCGCATTTTAGCTGCAAGATTCCTTGCAGATGTGATCTCTCTAAATTCTCTTATAAATACAAAGAAATGGAACATGTTTCTTCCTAAAAGGCCTAAATGAATGCTACAATACTGTAAGAACACAAATTTTGCTAATGGAACCTTTACTCAGCATTAACCGTGTCTTTTCCCTCATAATACAGCAGGAAAGACAAGAGAAACATGACTTTGGCCTCACCAACAAGAATGACATAAAGATTCTTGCAAATACCACTGAAAGACAGAGTCACTAGAGGAATGACCAGGGTCGGAAAAGCCATGGACGTGGATTCACACCTCGTGGTCAAAGAAGAGGGAAAGGAAGAAATCCTAATTATGGGAAGCAATGTTTCCACTGTAATAAAATGAATCACATGGCATATGAATGCTACTCTAAACATGGATATCCACCATGGTACAAGAAAAATGACAATAATAATCAAAATAGTATGGGACAGAGTGAATGGGGGTCTACAAATGCCTACATTACTTCTGTTGTATCACAGACCAGCCAAGAGAATAATGCTAATATTGTCCAAAGCTCGTTCACCCCAGAACAAATGCAGAAAATATTGCAAATGCTCGAAAAGATTGACAACCTTTCTTATAGCATTAGTCAAATGCATAGACACTACAAAGGACAATCAAGGTATGTTCTCATGGATTATAGACACAGGGGTCACTGATAATGTGACCCATGACAAAAATCTATTCATGACATTTAATAAAATTAAACCTATGTCTGTTAAGTTTCCAAAAAAACTCCATTGTTACAACCCACTATGTAGGAACTATACAATTTTCACAAGATTTCATAATCTTTAATGTTTTATACATACCTGATTTTACTTTCAACGTTATATCTGTTCAAAGTTTAACTGGAGATATAGACTGCACACTAACTTTTTCCTCTAAGATGTGTCAGATCCAGAACAACTCTACATTGAGGATAAATGGATGTGTTAATGTGTATAAAGGGCTTTACTACCTGCAAGCTGTTGGAAGAGATCTAGCACCTAGTTTTGTTTTCTCTTATGAGCATGTAAATATAAATTTGTGGCATTATAGGCTAGGCCACCCTGGACATAAAATTGTTGAAAGAATGTGCAAGATTTTTCCTTATATTCAAACTATTTCTAATAGTGCTTGTGACATCTGCCATTATGCAAAGCAACACAAATTGCCTTTTCTGAAAAATAATTCTTTGTCTGCTAATTGTTTTGATATTATACATTGTGACATATGGGGTCCTATCTTCATCCCATTTGTACATGGGCATATATACTTTCTTACTATTGTTGATGATTACAGTAGGCATACTTAGGCCTTTCTTATGCATAATAAAAGTCAAACTAGAGAACTTCTGAAAACCTTTATCATGCAAAACTATTAAAACCATTAGAATTGACTATGGTCCTGAATTTAATTCTTCCAACATATACAATTTTTATGGAATTGAACATCAAAGAAGCTGTGTTGAAACTCCACAACAAAATTTTGTTGTGTAGCGCAAACATCAACACATATTGAATGTTACCTGTAGTTTAATCTTTCAATCTAGTGTTTCCGATGCTTATTGGTCTTATATACTGAAATTTGATACAAAACACACCCTCTATTACCGAGAAACTAGCTTGAAATCATGCATTTTTCTTAAGTTAGGAAATAAGAGAGTCAAAGGTGATTTTCTTGGTTTTATGCTTGGTTTTCCCATGATTTGGCAAGGTTTATCAGAAATTGAATGAAGGAAGTTGAAGTAGAAAAGAGTTGGACTCAAGAGAAGGTGGAAAAATGAAGAAAAGAAGAAATGCAACCACCGCTCAGCGCTGACCTAGCGTTGAGCGCCAGTTTCGTAGGAGGATTTTCTGTTAAACGCTTAAGCGCCAACGTTGAGGGGAGAATTTGAGTATCGCACTCACCGTTGAGCACCAACCTACTGCTGAGCGCTGACTTCTTCAGTGATTTCTCTATCAAACGCCTCAGCGTCAATGCTGAACGTTCCTCTTGAGTACCGTACCCACCATTGCGCGATGGCCCAGCACTGAGCGCCACTGCTTTGGGCTTGAGCCAGTTTCTGCTTTGGGCGCTGAGCGCAGACGACCTAAATGGTTTATCTTTTGGCAGAAGGGACGCAGAAACACACCTCTCACCCCTTGGAGCCGGATTTTGGATGTAGGAGCTCCAACTTATCTAATCTAGGGTTTATCTTTTCTTTCTTTTCATCAATTTCATCTAGTTTCACCATGTCTATGGTGAACTAAACCTCCATTGTTGTTGGGGAAACGATGTAATCCTATTAAAACTCTCATATATTGAATTAATGCTTTATTCATATGCTTTCTTTTATTAACTGTTAAAGCTTTTCTTCCATTATCTTTGCATGTTTTATTTAAGACATTATTCAATAGCGTGATCTTTGATTTTATCTATATGGACACATATGGGTAGATCTATACATGAGGGAATTCTCTCGGGAGCAATATTACCTAAACATAGGGATAGGAGGATCGATTGCCTTTAAGCTTCTGTGCGAATGTAATGCATGATCAATTGCTAGGGTGACAAGACATTGTAAACTAGTGATTAGGAGTAGGCTCTCTTCACCAAGACATTGGGATTAGGGTAAATTAGAAAGTGGCATTAACATTAATGAAAAAGTAGAATTCATAAATATGTGAGAGTGGATTAGGATAAGTTGGAAACCCCAACAACACCATTCATCCATATCGTTCAACTGCCAATTATCAACTTTTGCATGTGCATGTTTAATTTTAGTTTTTTGCATTCTAAACCCTAATTTTCATTATTCAAGTCTTATATAATCAACAAATCACACGAATGTCTAGGCCTGTGAGTCTCTAGGGAAACAATACTTGGTTTTATCACTTGTCGGGGTCTTAAGACCCTATCCCATGCTATATACTTGATTAATAGGATGTCTTCCCCTGTTATTAAGAATAAGACCCCTTATGATATACTACATAATAATCCTTCCACTTATCTCGACTTAAAAGCTTTTGGTTCTTTATGTTTTGCTTCCACTTTAGAAAGTAACAGAAATAAACTAAACTCTAGAGCTAGAAAAGGTATATTTCTAGGGTACAAAAGTGGAGTAAAATGATGCATTGTTCTTGACATCAACACCAGGGAAATCTTTATTAGCATAAATGTCATTTTTTATGAAGACATCTTTCCTAATAAGAATGAGCAAGGAAATAGGAATAACTCTAATAACAGTTTAGGCAGCACATTTTTCCTTGATAATTTACCCTACAGCTATGAGGAGGTTTTAGTTGAGGATAGAGGAGATGGTCAAAGTCCTGCTGACAGCACTAATACTAGTGCTGAGAACACCAATCTCATGGAAGAAGATCAAAGAAACAATCAAAGGAGGTCAAACAGAGTTAAGAGAACTCCTGAATACTTAAAAGATTACATACATCAAAATGATCAGTTCTCATCTACATCTTTGTGTGTCAAAAATGGTTTGAAAACTCCTTACCCTATCACTAATGCTTTATCTTATAAATCTTTGTTTAATAAACATTTAAGGTACACTTTTGCCATAACTACTAGCAAAGAACCCAACTCTTATGATGAGGCTAGAAACAACCTTGAATTGGCTGATGCTATGCAAAAGGAAATCAAGGCCCTACAAGACAATGGTACATGGTTTTTGACCCAAGTTCCTCCTGGAAAGAAACCCATTGGGTGTAGGTGGGTCTACAAGGTAAAACACAAAGTTGACGGCAGTGCGGAAAGGTATAAAGCTTGTTTGGTTGCCAAAGGCTATTACCAACAAGAGGGAATATATTTTTTGGATACTTTTTCTCCTGTTGCTAAACTCACCTCTATTAGACTATTACTTGCTCTTGCTACCTTAAGGAATTGGTTTCTACATCAACTTGATGTAGACAATGCTTTCTTACATGGGGACCTAAATGAGGATGTTTACATGAATCCTCCACCTGGTTTAAACACTAACACAAAGGGACAAATTTGTTGTTAAACGGTTGGCAAGTGTACCGAATCATATTGAGCAATATAAAATGGTAAGACCAAGTATCATGTCCCAAGAGACTCGTGCCATTAAACAATTGTATAATACCTTAACTAATTAAGACTAAGAATGATTTCAATGGTTGGAATTAAAATGCAATAAAGTAAATTTGATGCAAATTGATCAATTGAGGCTAAAACAAGAATGAATAAATAATATTAATGATATGAGATGATTATGTTGTTGGGGTTTAGATTTCACCTAATCACTTTCGTGCATATTAGAACTCGTCTTCTTCATTAGAATGTTAATGTAACTTTCTAAATTACTTAGAACCCGATGTCTCGGCGTAAAAAGCATATTCTTAATTATTAGACCACAATCTCTTGCATCCCTAATAATCAATTTTGCATTATGAATAAAAGCTTAAGACAACCAAACGTCCTATCCCTATGTCCAGGCAATATTCCCTTTAGGTGAAATTATCCAGATTCTGGTTCCGAGGTATTTCCCAATAACAAAGAAATCCATACATCATGCTATGAATGATCAGAACATAACAAACATTGAGCAAAGGAGAAAATCACTAACATTCAATGAAAGAAGCATAAAATGTTTAAATCATATTCAAATACATGAAAGTCTAAAGGTTACATCTTTGCCAACAACAAATGAGTTTAGTTCTCCATTGTCATGGAGAACCTTGGCTTATAATGGAAGAATGAGATAAAAACCCTAGAAAGAGATGAGGATAGCTCCCGCATGCCCAATCTACCTCCAAAGGGTCGAAACTTGGGTTTTTGTGCTTCAGTTGTCAAAAGATGTGAACCCTAAGGCGTGTAAACCCTTAAATAGATAAAAATTGGCCCATAAGCCCATGTTGTTGGCGCTCAGCACCCTAACTAGGGGCAAGCAGGCGAAATTGCATAACGAGTGACATTCAACGCCCTTGTTGAGGTCAACCAGGAGTCCTATGGTTTGGCTAACTGACGCTCAGCGCCCCTTAGAGGGCAAGCATACATTAGCGCAAGCTACCTGGCGCTGATAATGGTTGAAAAACCGTTATTTTCATACTTAAAATTTGACATTAAACACATCCTTTATGACTTAGAATTAGCTTGAAATCATGAATTTTGCTTAGGTTAG
>NC_028357.1:23881049-23884019 GCF_000741045.1 Vigna radiata var. radiata
GTAAATTAGAAAGTTGCATGAGCATTGATAATAAAGTTGAATCTAATAGGAATAGTAGATATAGGAGGGTGGATCAGGATGAAACCGTAAACCCCAACAACTCCATTCATCCATATCTTTATCTGTCAATTGACTCAGTTGTAGCATTTGCATGTTTATTTTAGATTTCGCATTTACAAACCCTAAATTCAATTTTTGTTCAAGTCTTATGAAATCAATTCACATGAGCGTATAGGCCATAGAGTCCCTTGGGAAATGATATCTGGACTTACTGTTCTATTATTACTTGATACGATCTGGTACACTTGCCAAGGTGTTAACAAGTTTTTGGCCCCATTGTCGGATACTCATTGGTTTAACTATTCTAGTAGTGTGAATTTAATTAAATTTGATTTGATTTTATGTTTATTTTTATTTTTGTTCTAATAAATGTTTTCTAGGGTTTTGTGCCTAACGTTTGTAGAATGCAGTACAGACAAGAATTTGATTATATAGGCACTCAATTCTACCAAAACGACTTCAACTACTGGTGGGAACCTCACTCAAACATGGATCAAAGCCAATTTGGGCAAGCTACCGAGCAACAAATTACTCCACTCAAGGAGAACATAAATTCTGAGGACAAATTTCTTCAGCGGATCACGGGTATGAATATATCATACATCAGAAGTTTGGAGGAGATTAGACAACGTGAGGAATTACGACAACATCAAAAGTAGCAATATCATCCTTCACTTGAAGAAGTAGAATGTCAAAGGCAACAATATTCTCCTTTTCTTGAAGAAAGAGAGAAGGGAATTGAACAACATTGGATGGAGGAAATTAAACAACATTGGCAGCAACCATCTTCATCAGAAAGTTGTGAAGAGACATTCCAATAAGTGTTGCAGAATACAATCTCCTTTTCAGAATGTGATGACGCAAGATGTAAAAGGAAGGAGATAAAATTAGGTTGTGCGACTACATCTCTGGATGATTTTAGGGTTAGTACTAAAGTTAACCTTAAAGAGGAGTATCAAGCCACTATCTCTGAAAGTGATAAGGTTGTTGACGAGGAGAAAATAGAGGAAGAAAAGGTAGAGATAGATGAGGAGAAGATAAAGGAGAAAAAAATGGAGAGAAAGGAGGAGAAGATAGACGAAAAAGAAATAGAGATAGATGAGGAAAAGATAGAGGAGATACAAACAAAAAGGTTGAGTGAGAGAGAAAAAGCAATGGTTGAGAAAAAAGAAAAAAAGAGAAAATATGCGAAAATAAAGAAGAAAATAAGAAAAAAGAAAAAAAAAGAAAGTTGAGGGAGGAGAAGAGTAAGAAAAAGAGGAAGAAAGGAAAGAAGGAAAAATCATATGAAAATCCCCTTCCTCATCAAAAAAAGTATCATAGGAAGGAAAAGAAATTTAAGAGCTTTATGGAGATCTTCAAGAAATTGGAGATTAAAGTTCCTATGATTGAAACATGGAAACAGGTGCTTAGTTTGATCAACTTTTTGAAGAGATTCAGCAGGAAGAAGAAAAAGAAAAGAATATCAAGCAAGGGGACTATCAACACCTACTGATGGGTGTTTGAGCTTTACCGGGTCAAGCTAATGACGTTAAAAGAGCGCTTGCTAGGAGGCAACCCAGTTTTCTAAACTTTTCTCTTTAATTTATGCTTTATTTGCTTCTGTTTTTAGAATAGGGTGTGATGTACTTGGTTTAAAACTTATATCTGAAATGGGTTGATGATGATTTGTGATGAGTATGCTTGATGAGGCTTTTATATATGATTGATGTTGAGATGATATATGAGATGCTATATACAGGTGGTTGTTCATAATATGTGTGAACAAATGCATGATAACATGATTGTGATTGTGATTGGGGCAGGATGTGTATCTATGCATTGGAACTTGAAATTAGCATATGTGAGGTTTTGAACTCCAGAGTTGTTGCTGAATGATTTGCTATTACTTTGAAAGCATGAATGACTTTGCCCAGGTTTCTATGATTAAATCACTTGCTTGCATGTGTCATATGATCAAGGCCATCTTTGTTTAGTCCTTTCTTAGCCAATGCAAAAAGTTTTGTCCCAATTAAAAAGAGCACAATGTGTTCTACCCTTTTTGAACCTAAGCCTTAAGCAGTATGTGAAAACCCTTTTAAAAATCTTTACCTTGAGTTAAGTTGCGAATTATTGTGTGGTATTGATAAAGGTTCAAGTTTGGGGCTGTTGGGAAAATTGAAAAAGAAAAGATAAGTATTGAGCTAATGAGTTGAGCAAAATATGAAAAGATAGAAAAGATATAATGAAAGAAAAAGATAAGCTCAATTCAAAAAGGGGAAAGTTGGGAATGAGTGAGATTGGTTGTTTAAAAAGAGTTTGTGCTTTAATGATAAATTTTCAAATAACTCTCTTAACTCAAGGATTTTGTGATCTAGGAAAACCAATTTTTCTTGTTAAGCCCAACCTCATTATAAGCCATGGAAAGTCCCTGTGATGATAACTTGCTTGTGAGAATGATCAATTGTGGTTAAATGAAAGGAAAAGTTAATTTGTGTGACATTGTGATAGTAGAGAGAATGAGTCACCTCAATATACACTTGTGTGCTTAAGTGAAACACGTTCTTGGTAAGGAGTAGTTCCAGTTATACATGATTGCATCTATGCTTGGTTAATTGGTCATTCATGATAATAGCATTTGTTGGAAAGAGTGTGATTATGTGAACACCATATTGAGTTTAATGGAAGTAATGCATTTATACATCTTAAGTGATATTTTTATGATGAGCTAAGAGTGATGACTTATCTTGAAAGAAAGAGTTTGGAAATTGTTAATTCATTGTATTGATTGTTTGAAAACTGAGTTACATTTTGTTTTGCTTAAGGACAAGCAAAATTCTAAGTTTGGTGCTGTGATAATGATTGAAAAACCGTTATTTTCATACTTAAAATTTGACATTAAACACATCCTTTATGACTTAGAATTAGCTT
>NC_028357.1:23885149-23889011 GCF_000741045.1 Vigna radiata var. radiata
GTAAATTAGAAAGTTGCATGAGCATTGATAATAAAGTTGAATCTAATAGGAATAGTAGATATAGGAGGGTGGATCAGGATGAAACCGTAAACCCCGACAACTCCATTCCTTTATATCTTTATCTGTTAATTAATTCAGTTGTTGCATTTGCATGTTTATTTTAGATTTCTCATTTACAAACCCTAAATTCAATTTTTATTCAAGTCTTATGAAATCAATTCACATGAGCGTTTAGGCCACAGAGTCCCTTGGGAAACGATATCTGGACTTACTATTCTATTATTACTTGATACAATCTGCTACACTTGCCAGGGTGTTAACAGGTGCTCAACGCCCCTTGAAAGGGAAGCCATGTGTCATGCATGACCTCCTGCGCTGAGAGCCCCTAAAGAAGGCAACTAGGCATAGTTGCGTGATAATCAACACCCAGGGCCCAGAAAAGGGCAACCAAGCGCCCTGCACCTTTTTCAGCCTTCTTCTCTGGTGCTTCTGTTGTCCCTCTTGAGTTCCAACTCCTTGATACTTTTGCTCCTCTTCCAAATCATACCAATAACCTACAAAACTAAAGGAATTTAGTGATAAAATCATAAAGTATAACCTCGATTCACTTATTCACAAAATTAAACTAAAAACAAGAGTTCAAACAAGTTTCTAAGTCAAATAGAGTTGATTTAGTATCAAAATTGCATCACAAATAACGGTAAATTCAACTGTTATCATCTATAAGCTCACTAAATCTCTATATGGGCTGAAACAGGCCAGCAGAGAATGATTTGACAAATTGTCCACCTTTCTTATTTCTGTTAATTATATTCAATCCTAATCTGATCAGTCCCTATTTGTAAAGAAAATCCCCACAGATTTCACAACTTTACTTGTGTAATAGATGACATTGTTTTAATAGGAAATTCCATGAATGAGATCACTAACATAAAGACTCTTTTACATCGCCAATTTCAGATAAAGGATCTTGGGCAACTCAAATATTTTATGGGATTTGAGGTTGCTAGATCTAAGAATGGGATACATCTTTGTCAAAGAAAGTATGCCCTTGATATCCTTGAAGAAACAAGAATGCTTGGAAGCAAACCATGCTCTACATGTTTTCTTAGTAGCACCAACTCCTTATACAAAACAAAGAATTATATGGATGACCCTAGTGTTTATCGTAGATTAATAAGGAAACTTTTTATCTCACTAATACTAGGCTTGATTTTGTTTTACTGTTAATCTTCTAAGTCAGTTTATGCAGGGACCTACTACCTATCATTATCAAGCCTTGCAGCATGTCTCTAGATATGTCAAGTCCAGCCCTTCTAAAGCACTCTTCTTTGATGTTGATTCTGACATACATATCAAAGGGTTCAGTGACTCAGATTGCGCTACTTGCCCTAACATGAGAAGATCAACTACTGGTTACTGCGTTTTCTTAGGAACCTCTCTTGTTTCATGGAAGTCAAATAAACAAAGCACTGTTTCAAGGTCTTCTACTAAAGTAGAGTATCGTGCCCTAGCTGCCACTATCTGTGAGATGTAGTGGCTTCGCTACCTTCTTGAAGATTTCCAAATTCAACCTACTACAACTATTGTTCTCTATTGTGACAACAACTCTACGAGGCACATTACTCATAACCAAAGCTTTCATGAGCGGACCAAGCATATCAAGTTGGATTGTCACCTCGTGTGTGAGAAAATTCAAGCTAGATTTTTTGTCTTCTTCCCATTCGATTGGAGGAGCAACTTGCTGATGTTTTCACCAAGTTTCCTCACCGTACTAGTTTTAAATCTATCATCCCCAAGCTTGGATTAGTGAATATCCACCATCCAGCTTGAGGGGAGGCTATTAATGATTCTGTTTTGTAGCAATTGCTCTTAAGAACAACATTTAATGTTTTAGGGTTTTTAGTTTTAGGAATTTGATTCTGTTAGGGATTCTAACTAATCCCCCTTTCTCTACCTTTCACTGGAACTCTATATAACTAAGGGTTCCAATATTTTACTTTGTAATAAAAACATTCATAACATCAACAAATTCATATTTTCACACAATAAAAGAAATTTTCTTTTTACTTACTTCTATTGCAAGCCTTTCTCTTCTACCCTCTTTGGTCTTCGTTTCACAACTCTGTCCGGCTACCATCGCTGCAAGCTTTCATGGTGAATCTCCATGGAGAAAGGTCGCTTCTCCTTTCTTTCATGCGTCTTAAAACACTCAGTCTCACCTACCATCTTCGGAAGAGAAGCTTCTGGCGAAAGTTATATTTTACATTTTTGGGCCAGAGACCATTGGGCCTCAATTATACTGACTATGGGCTTATTTTAATATGGGCAAAGCCCAAAATACAAATTAGAAATAATAACAAACTAAGGTAAATATAAAATAAAGATAATATATCTAACACTTCCCCTCAAGCTAGTGCATACAAATAGAATGTACCAAAAAGGATTCCTAGATAAGTGTCGAGGAAGGACCGCCACATGATTTGCTCATGAAAAGGTCTGCCAAAATGGACTATGAGACACAAAACCATCTCTAAGAGGAATGCAAGATTGCAATTCAACTCAAAATTCAATTGATTCAAACGTTTCTACAAGGAGAACCCCACGACTTACTAGT
This sequence comes from Vigna radiata var. radiata, assembly GCF_000741045.1. Classification (NCBI taxonomy): domain Eukaryota; kingdom Viridiplantae; phylum Streptophyta; class Magnoliopsida; order Fabales; family Fabaceae; genus Vigna; species Vigna radiata. The sequence continues at coordinate 23,887,767 of NC_028357.1, forward strand.
ATAGCTTTTGGAAGGAGTTTGGTGAAAAGTTTCAAGCGATGTGGGACTTGGAAGGCTCCAAGACCTGGCCAGCAGTTGCAGTAGCGCCCCTAGGTGCATGGAGTCCCACATTGCTTAATTCTCTCATTCCAAAAGAGTTTATAAGCCACCTAGCTCTCCTAAAGTTCAAAAAAATGAAAACAAGTTATGCTACCTTGCGCTACAAGATAAGATGCCTTTCTTGCTCTTCTTTTCTTTTAAGAACAAGCTATGGAAAGTCCCACATTGCTTGTGCTTAAAGGAAAAGAAGGGTTTATAAGCGTTTATTCAACTAGAACTAACGAAGAGGCAAATACAAGCCCATGAAACCTATTGTCCTCTTTTTATGCTCTTTTGTCACTCTGAAAAATCTTCATTATTGCCCTATCTATGTGTTACCAATAAGGAGTATTGGTAAATCTTGAAGACAATTGTTTTGATGATGCTGCAAGAAGACTTAGTTGAAGAAGAGTCTAAGATTATTTAAAAGCAATTTGTTGAAATTAAATGTAGTAGGAAAGTCCTATAAACTTTGTAAAACTTACATTTTTAACTGCAATAATCGATTATCAAGAAGCAATAATCGATTATCACAAGTCCTTAAGGAATAATCGATTATCAGTTGATATAATCGATTATCACTTTTTGAAAAATCTGTAACGGACTTGAATAATCGATTATCACTTACAATAATCGATTATTTGTGGCAGTTGGGACTTGACCTTTGATATTCAGAGCAAATGCCTATATATTGGGTTTCTGTGAAGTTCAGAAGTAACATTTGAACTTAGGTCTTTAGTAGAATACACTTTGTCTGAGGAAGTTCTCTAAGGCTAGTTTTGTTCCCTTACTTGGTCTCGTGAATAGGAGAGGCTCGTGTTTCGTGTGTCGATAGTTGGAGTGGTTCTCTTCGAGTTGATAAGGTGCTTTGCTTGGTTTTGTGAATATGAGAAGCTCGCTTTTCGTGTGTCGAAATTCCGAGTGGTTCTCTTCGAGTTGGCAGAGTGTTTGCTTCCGGTTCGTGTGTCGAAGGAATCACTTCCAGTTCGTTTGTCGAAGGAAGTTACTCACTGCACTCTTCCGATTCGTTTGTCGAAGGAAGGTGTTTTCTATCCCTTACTCATTTCATTATCTTGTAATCTGTACAACTATATTTTTAGTGGAAATCGTTAATCACTTTTTATAGTGATTAACAACTGGACGTAGAATCTTTTGATTCGAACCAGT
>NC_028357.1:23889885-23916369 GCF_000741045.1 Vigna radiata var. radiata
TGAGAAATTAGATGCAGATCATAAAAATTTGAAAAATAAGTTTAAGGAATTGAAAATTAAATATGAAAGTGCATTAGATGAAGAAGTTGTTTTGAGAAACAAAATTAGTAATCTTGAAATGAAATTATCTAAATCTGATGCAAATAAAAAATCTGTTGAATGCTCTTCTTGTAAGAGTCACATGTTTGACATAGATATTCTTGAAAATTTGCTTGCTAAAGCCACCAAATCTATTTCACATGTTCAAAATGGTTTTAGAAAGAAAAATGTTAAAAACAAAAACATGCATCAACATAGGAAACCTCAATTTAAAAGAACCCATAGAGTTTGGGTTGAGAAGGGGACTTTTGTGAAAAACAAGGTGCATGATGTTTGTTGTTTTTATTGCATGAAAAAGGGACACACTTCTAACAAATGCAACATTAAACATTTTGGAGTTCCAAATGGGAAATATGCTTGGATTCCTGTCATAAAGTAATATGTCTCTAACCTCAAGGACCCAAATAAGATTATGGGTACCAAAAACTATATTGCTTTGTTTTGCAGAATAAGTTTTTCAAAAGGAGAAGAGAACTTTATAATATTCTGCTTTTGGAATTGATGCTCCAAGCTAGGAAGTGAATCCATCAAGTGATACCCAAAGCCTTGGTTCGAGCACAAAGTGATTGAGCTAAGTATTGTTTAAACTGTGTTGTTGTATTGTATTCTTTTTGATCTTCCATTATTTGAGTACTGCCATATTCATGTCTATTTGAGCGAATGATATGTCCATCACTGATTCATTCATCCTATGGTGTGTTATTGTCTGTTTACACACTTTAATCAGTGAAATTCATCTATTTGAGACATTCATGTGTTGAATTTTATCTTTGTTATGATTAGTCATATGTATTATTATTCCGGCGCTTTACTGTTAGCTGAAAATTGAATGTGTATTTAACTGGATTAGTATTCAATTTCATGAGTACTTTGAAGATTACCTTTGGTGTAATCTCTGTCCAACATCAAAATTATGAAAAAGTCATTCGAATGAGCTGACTAACAATTTTTCATTGGTATTTTTGGATGATTAAAGACATTTGATAATTAAAGTATCATCTTTGTTTGAAGTTGTTTCTGTGAAAATTTGTTTTTAAGTTCAAATGCTTACCATATGAGCTATGATAATTCACATTGAGAGCTTGGATGCAGTAAATGAACATATCAAATTTGCATAATTGTCCTGTAAATTATTTGGTTTAAAAACATTGTTGAAAGATAAAATCTAAATCAACTTTTGTGTTAAAAATTTTGGTGTGAAATTCACAAAGGAATAGTCTTTTAAAAGAAGTTAGGCAAAACTGCATTTCCTTAGTTGAGTAAATTTTTCAGTTTTTAAAATTCTGATTTTCCACTAGTTAATTGCTGAACATCTTGCAATAATTTCATATTGTCTTATTCAAGCTTTCAAAATTGTTTTTGAGACCAATTAGGTGTCTAAAAGTTATAAGATTCATTATATTTAAAATTTACACATAATTGGATCTGAATAAGTAAATTTTAGAAACACTGTAGTTTAACATCAATCAGTTGTGATCGCAAGTTCATTTCTCTGATTTAAACATGTTCATAACAAAAGAATCTTGTATTTTCACAGCCTTGGGTATTTTCACTCTCCAAACCACATTTTTAAATCTTTTGCTGATAACAAGTTGCTAGTTTAATTGCTTATTCCTGAGGTTTGTATGATGTACTTACATTTGAGTAAACCTGTAGCAAAAGCTAGGTACCTGTGAGATATCTAAAATAAATGATTCAAAAGAAACTTTTAAATCCTTCTAAAAGGCTAAGGTACCAACGCAAGCTTAAATATGAAAACTGATGCACCCAAATTTGACTATTTCTTAAATGTCTCTTAGCTTCTTGATTGACAATTTCCAACTGTCTTATTTTGTCTCAAATTTCTAAATACTTAGCCTAACAAATCTTGTCTGAGAATTAAATCTGATTACTGCATATTGTTTGATTTTTTGCATATGTTGTTTTGATATGCACAACTGAATTCATGAGATTGAGTAGATTGGGATATGAAAATACATGAATTATAGTTGTTGTTTGGGAAGTTATACATCGTGCTGTCAAAGTTAGCTTTGAGTAAATTGTGCTAACAATAAAGTCTTCATGATAAACTTGGAGCAGCTGTGATGTGATTATATTCATTGAAGCTACTATTGCGTTCATTGTACTTTATAAATTAGTAGCTGAATCATAAACATCTTAATTGTTTGATAAATGATTGTTGATTTCATGGGTAAATTGAGTATGCTAAAAGCTGAATTTGATTTACTAAGAATTATTGAAACTTGTTTGAAATTGCAAATACAAATTTGAATTGGCTTGTAAGCATCTCTTCATTGTTTTGGACTGAACAGATCTTAAAATATTTTTCAGAATTTGCTTTTGAGTTTAAGAGAAGTTTTTGTTTGACATCTTATGACATGATATTGTGATACCTGGTACCCATTTGAGGGGGAGATATATAAGGCTGTTAGATACCTGGTTATTCATCTATACTTTGGTATTTCATCATGTATTTGCCTCTCATTTTATAAAAGATCAAACTTAATCTTTCTTTTGTTAAGGATGAGAGCCATTTAAGGGGGTGTCTAGATTCTATGAACTTAGGAGAGAGTTGGGAGTGTTAGATATGTCTTAGGCTCAAGATTTATGAAATTTTCCCATTTTTCGTAAGTTTAGCGTTATTAATCGATTATCATAGGATAATAATCGATTATTTTTGTCTTTGGCAAAGTCTCTAACCATAGATAATCGATTATTCCATAGAATAATCGATTATTCTTACTCAAACCCAAATCTGGACACTTATGAGCAGATAATCGATTATCTTAATCTATAATCGATTATCATACAATTTTCATGGAAGAACACTTTCTTAAATTTGTCTAAGCAATTGGAGGATGTAAGTCTTGCCCAAAGAACTTACTTTGATCAAAATTATGAGTGGCAGCAAGCTCATGAAGATTAAGTGGTTGATCAATTTCATGAAATTGATGTTCGCCTAGGAAATATTGAAAATCATCTCAACCTTCAACCATCTGAGAGATCCCAAAGCCCTGAATTTTAGAATTAGGATTTTTTTTCTTAGTGCTTTGTTGATTGGTTGTAATTCTTATCTCTATGTTATATTTCTGTCTTTTATGTTTCTCCTTATGGTGTCTATGTAATCCTTTCTTTTATGAATAACATAATCTCTTGTTTTATGCATACATTGTTTAATTGAGGGGGAGATCATATTTAGGGGGAGCTTTTTAAATTTAATCTTTTTGCTTATGAACAAAAAGGGGGAGAAGAATAATATAAGGGGAGAAGTATAAATTGATACAAGTATTGCTAACTCTGTTGTTGTTTGTTAGCTCGTATGTTTTGTAGGATAGCCAAAGTTGCTTTTAAAAATTGAATTTTTGATCATCATCAAAAAGGGGGAGATTGTTACTAATAAGGAGTATTGGTAAATCTTGAAGACAATTGTTTTGATGATGTTGCAAGAAGACTTAGTTGAAGAAGAGTATAAAATTATTTAAAAGCAATTTGTTGAAATTAAATGTAGTAGGAAAGTCTTATAAACTTTGTAAAACTTACATTTTTAACTGCAATAATTGATTATCAAGAAGCAATAATCGATTATCACAAGTCCTTAAGGAATAATCGATTATCACTTGATATAATTGATTATCACTTTTTGAAAAATCTGTAACGGACTTGAATAATCGATTATCACTTACAATAATCGATTATTTGTGGCAGTTGGGACTTGACCTTTGATATTCAGAGCANNTGCCTATATATTGGGNTTCTGTGAAGTTCAGAAGTAACATTTGAACTTAGGTCTTTAGCAGAATACAGTTTTTCTGAGGAAGTTCTCTAAGGCTAGTTTTGTTCCCTTACNTGGTCTCGTGAATAGGAGANGCTNGNGTTTCGTGTGTCGATAGTNGGAGTGGTTCTCTTCGAGTTGNTAAGGTGNTTTGCNTGGTNTNGTGAATANGAGAAGCTCNCNTTTCGTGTGTCGAAANTCNGAGNGGTTCTCTTCGAGTTGGCAGAGTGTTTGCTTCCGGTTCGTGTGTCGAAGGAAGCACTTCCAGTTCGTTTGTCGAAGGAAGTTACTCACTGCACTCTTCCGGTTCGTTTGTCGAAGGAAGGTGTTTTCTATCCCTTACTCATTTCATTATCTTGTAATCTGTACAACTATATTTTTAGTGGAAATCGTTAATCACTTTTTATAGTGATTAACAACTGGATGTAGAATCTTTTGATTCGAACCAGTATAAAAATCATTTGTGTGATTTTTCTCTACCCTACACTCCTTAATCTTTTAGCACTCCAACTGTTCGATAAAATTTTTACAAGAAATTTAAAACTGATAAAGGAACTATTTTTGTGACCGAACACGCTTATACGTTACTCTTAGTTTAATTCCGCTGCGCTATACTCTTCAAACCATACCTCGCTGGTACCAACACTATGATCATATCATAGTGGAAAGGGGTTTTCTTCTCCTGTGCGAGGCTGTGGAAGAGGATGGGTTCTAGTGTTGTACCCTTTCACCTTTGTGAGGTAGTGGAGAAGAGAATGATGTTTTGCCCATGTGTTCTTGCTTGTTGTTGAGTATAGTATCGATGTGAGATACACCAAAGTTATTACTCGTAAGTCCTTGAGGAATAGGAAAGACAGGTCCTTGCTACAATGATAGGACGACATGAACCACCCTGTTCTAGTGAATAGGTTTGGTATGTGGGGTACAAGAGAAAGACAACTAAAATTCCTGTTGTGGTGGTAATTTTGCATAAAGTATTTCATGATGACAGTGATGATATAATTAATGCTTTTCGTTTTGAGTTTCTTTATTGATTAATGGCGTTTTTCAGTTAAAATCTTTTAATAAAAACATAGCATAATTTCATTTTACTAAATTTATTTCATTTTGCATAATTTTAACATAAAGGCATAGATTCATCCATCCAAGTTGCATAATTTTTTACATTACTTTCAACATCCCTGATTGAAGCATCACCCACTATTTGTCGAATATCTCTAGTAGAACAAGAATTTTGGTGCCAGAAGAGCCTCTGTTTCACATGTGATAAAAGTATACTTGGAATCACAAATGCTCTAATAAATAGTTGATGTTGTTTGAGGTTGAAGAAGACCCACCCCCACCTCCTTTAGTGGAGTCATCCATTGTTGATGTTCCATTTCTGATGTCTTTTCTCAAGCAACTCTCCTTCATTTATCCCTCAATGACTTTCGTGGGTCTTCAAGTCATGCTACCATATATTCTCAAGGGTTTATCGGAGGCAAACTGTTTTGCATTCTTCTTGATGGGGTAGTCTTTGATAACTTCATCCAACCTCGGCTCGCCAAACTTTTTTGCCTCCCAGTTCAGCTTTTCCCATGTCTCAAAGTGATGATAGGTGACGAGTATTGTATGGAAACAGAGGGGTACATTCCTAACTTATTTGTCTCTATTAATGGTCATATCCTTGCTTACGTCTTATATGTTAGTGTCTTTGTGATGGTGGTGGGTGCATCTTAGTTGGCTATGTTGTGTCCCCATATTGCAAATTGTAGTGCAGTGCGAATCAAATTTGGCATGGGCACAAACTTTGTTACGTTGCAAGGGGAAAATTCACATGTCGCTCCAGTCTCACAATGTAGTCTTTCACCATTGTGTTTCGGTGTTTCGAGTTCCAATGGGTCTTCCTCCATCCCAACACCATGATCTTGCTATTCCATTACAAAAGGGTGTTTCAGCAGTTTTTGTTAAGCTATGTCGTTATTATTTCATTTAGAAATATGAAATTGAACATATGGTTGGTGAAATATTATAGTAAAGCCTTATTCAACCAAGCAACTCTCATTTTTTAGCCCCAATGCTTTTGGTGAAAAAGCAAGATGGACTTTGGCATTTTTGTAACAATTATCTTGCATTTAATATTGTTACCATCAAGGATTCCTTTTTGATATTGACTGACGATGAACTCTTAAGTTATGGGGCTCTATTTATTTTCAAATTAGATCTTTAAGTGGGTTATCATCAGATCCTTGTTTTTCCTATTTTAAGATTTCTTTCTACACTCATAATGGCCATTATGGGTAGGTGGGTCGTTATGTCATCTACCCCTAACTACTTTTCAGGTGATTATGAATTATCTTTTTCATCCTTTTCTGTGAAAGTTTTTCTTGGTGTTCTTCAATGACATTCTTATTTATAGCTTAGATTTATAGCTCAAATTGGCCCTGACAGTTGGAGCAGTTATCTTTGGTCCTCCACATGTTACATAATGATCAATTTTATATATAAAGATATCAAAATGTTCTTTTGGTCAATTACAATTGAGTATCTACACTATATTGTTTCAAGTTGTGAAGTAGAAATGGAACCCACAAAGCATCAAGCGGTTTGTTATTGGCTTAACCCTTCTTTAGTCATGCAATTACATGCTTTCTCCTTGGGTTCACTGGTTACTATCGTTTTATTAAGCAATATGCTAGTATTGTTGAACCGTTGATTAATCTTCTACAACATAATGGATTCCATTGGTCTCTAGACGAGCAACTGAAAATAACGTTACTATTAACTATTGTGTTAGCTCTCTTGAATTTTTCTAATCCTTTTATCTTAGAAACAAATGCCTCAAACTTTAGGATTGGTGTTGTTCTAGCTCAAGAGGGGCATCCTATGGCCTATTTTTCAATGAAATTATCTTGTCGAATACAAAAGAATCTCCATTCGTTTGAAAGCTTTATGCCATCATTTTGTTATTCATATGGATCAACATAGTTGAAACATATAGATGATCAAATTATTCAAACCTTAGAACAAAAAGCTTGGCTTCCAAAGCTTATTGGCCTCATTTAGCAATGCAATGACTAAGCTTTAACTTTAGCTTTGATCATCCTCACAATTGGGCTCATTTCCTGCATTGGGCAAAATTTTGTATAATTCTTCTTTTCACACCTCCATGAGTATGACCCTTTATGGTTTCATAACTAATATAGATTAATGTGCATAGTGTGTCAAAATCTGACCAAGAATAATGAAAGAATGAGTACAACACTGGTTACGAAACACACTTCATAAAGACAAAGCAATAAAGAACGCATAAAGAAAAATAAAATAAGAATTTGTCTCATATGCCATGTAAAAGTTTACATTTACCTATATTACTATTAACAAGATAACAACCATTGTTATAAGGAGAATTATGAGTTAATTAAAAGCACTAAAGAACTTCTAACTAATTGTACAAAATAGTTGAACAAACAGAAGACTCTAATAAGAATAAATATTATTAGACAGTTTAACCCAATAGGTGTTATTGATAAACAATATGCTCTATTGAATGATCCAAGTGATTAGATTGGGATTATAATCAACGTTCAACAAGTCCAAACAATGCATGAGCTTACTCTTGGGAATTATGTAAAGAAAACAACACTAACTTCCTTTGTTGAGCCAAAAATAAGACAAAAAATGTTGTATTAGTTGACACAAAAAACTTATACAATGTTGTATTCCTTTGAAAAAAAATGTTGTATTATCGTTTTATTTCTATTACTCTAATAGTAATAGCTGGTTATCCCTTTATAAAAGAAATTACGAACAAAATTTATAAAATCACAAAAAAATACACCAACTTGCATCTAATAAACTCTTTCAAAATGTTTTCTAAAATGCATTTTTAAAATTAACTCTATCTTATTTCCGTTTTAGAGCAAACTTCTATCTTCATGATGAACAATAAAATTTGATATCTCCATTTTTGGAATAATGAATATAGTTCAAAATAGATTTTAAACCCATAATTCCTTCAAGCATGAGTCATAGATCCATGAACAAACAAACATAATGTGAAACAAGTAATAAAACTAAAGAAATGGAGTAGAAGAGAAATGATGAATGCACTTGAGTTGAACTTAAGATAAATTCAAGATAAGAATCACTACTTGAATTTTTGAAAGTCAAGATAGGAATAAAAGAGAAAGCTCTACACTCTTTAAAATTAAAGGAAAAAAAAGTACAACACTCTTCAAAATTCAAATTTTAATTCTATTTCTTTAAATTTGTGAAATAAGGCTACCATGGTTCTTTATGCAGGGAGTTAGATGTCCAAGCTAATAATTTAAAGGCTTATTTGTAGTGGGTGCTAATAATTTTGAACATTATTAAAAATAATAATTTTCTAAGAGATATTTTAGGTCATGGGTCTGATTCACTTCCTCCACTACAAAACACCAAGTTGACTCTTTCTCATCAGTTTTTCTTCTTAGTTTCATTATCTCCTCCTCTCTTCTTAGTATTCATTTCTCTATTCCTCTTCTAAAAATTATTCTGGGTATAAACTCTATCAGAGTTTCTTGCTAGTTCTATGATCCTCAGAAATTTCTGAGAAGTTCCTGGTGTATCCTGGGGGACTTACACAATACAGCAGATAAGTTCTTAAGGACAGTGATCTACATGCCTCAGGAAATCAAGGTTTGAGTTTTTGTAAGTGTTTTCCCTACAATCTTAAGGACTTATATCTCAGTCTGTCAAAAGTAAAAAAAAAGGTACGAGAAGCTAATCCTTATGTGTCTTTGTTTATTTAACTTTTAGCACAATTGTAAATGTTTCAACTATGATTAAGTGCTTGTGCTTGAATTTTGATTTGCAATCATAAAAAGTTGCGTTATAAGACTAATAAATATGAATTATTGTTCTTGAAAATTAGGTTAAATAAAATGCATGAGAATTTCCTTTTAATTATAATTGATTAGGATTTGTGTTTCTGTTAATTGTAATTAATTAGTATTAATTTTCCTTTTAATTGTAATTAATTAGGATTAATTGTCCTTTTAATTACTTCTAGTTATAAATTCATAATTAAGTCTAAAATCTCAAATATGATACAATAACAGTGAACCCTAAATTGATTAAAAGTAAAAAAAAAATGATTCACGCAACTCAGATTCTATTTTCCCAAATTCTTTTTCTAGGTGCCTCTCTCGCGAACAGTAGGGTTCTCTTCTTTGTTTTTTTTTCTTTTTCGTTTCGATCCTCCATCTTGTGCAAAGAAGGTGGTCTCGAGGTGGTCTCGTGGTGGCGAAGACATCGACGCTACGATGACGCAACTCAGGCGGTGTTCTCGTCTTTCTTGGTGGCTTGCAATGGCGAGAGGCGAACTCCGACAGTAGCGGCACTGCGCTGGCGGGCCGATGGCACGACGAGGGTGCAGTAGGGCACATCCCCTTCTCTAGTTCAGTTCGTCCGCTAAAAGGAGAAGCGTTGTTCTTCGTGTCGTTCTCTGATTTGGGGTTGGGGTTTTGTAGGAAATTCTCTTCTTATTCCCAAATTCTTTCTCGGTTCAACTTTGGTGGTTCCTGTTTTTGGGGCTTTTGTGTGAACTCTTTTTCTTTCCAAATTCATTACGGTTTTGTGTTCTTGTTGTAGGGAAAGCATAAATTTAATTCAAAAATCACGACCTCGGGGTTTTTGCTCGAATTGGCTTTTGAAATTGGGCGCTGTTTTGAGGTCCTTGTGTTCCTAATTTTTAATTTGGGAATTATTTTTAGGAGTTCTGTTCTTGTTCTCTCGGATTGAGTTCTATGTGGTGAAAAAATTTTAGTTTAAACAGTTTTTAATGATTTTCATATCCCTTATGGGTGGTGTATGATTATACACTTGATGAAATCACCTATATGAGTGTCAAGTGGGGCCGCTTGCATGAGATCTTGGCATGATCTCTAGAGCACTCATGAATATCGGGCACGCGCATGGCCTAGTAAGCGCATCACAATGATAACAACAAGGATTGTTGGGGGTGTATTGTGATTGATAAACCTCTAACACACTCAAGTGTCTTTGGTTCATATAGCTTGCTATACCATTCTGATGCATTACATCTTGTGAAACCTAGAATAATTTCTTCTTTCTTTCGTTTGTATATATATTTTGCAATATGTGGGGAATTGTTATAATTTTGAATATAATATTGCAAAATATCTATTTTTGAACATTATTAAAAATAATAATTTTCTAAGAGATATTTTAGATCATGGGCCTGATCCACTTCCTCCACTACGAAACACCAAGTTGACTCTTTCTCATCAGTTTTTCTTCTTAGTTTCATTCTCTCCTCCTTTCTTCTTAGTATTAATTTCTCTCTTCCTCTTCTAAAAATTATTCTAGGTATAAACTCTATCAGAGTTTCTTGCTAGTTCTATGATCCTCAGAAATTTTTGAGAAGTTTCTGTTGTATCCTGGAAAACTTGCGCAATATAACAGATAAGTCTTTAAGGACAATGATCTACACGCATCAGGAAATCAAAATTTAAGTTTTTGTAAGTGTTTTCCCTACAGTGGGTGTCCCATTACTTGTTTTCGTAGCTTAAGGAGCCTAGAAAGTTTTATGGATAGAAGGTTTTGGAAGACATTTTCTGGATCTGAAAATAACTTTTAAAACACTTGTTTTTGATTTTTTTTTTATTTCAAAATATATTTTTGATTTTCTGGATCTGAATATATTTTTTTGATTCACAAACACTTTCTAAAATAATAATTCTAGAATAAAAAAAATATAACGGTACAGGTTTTTTTTAAGCCATTTCTGGATTTAAAAGTACTTTCCAAATCAGGTGTTTGGAATTATCTCTTACCAAATTTTATTTATAAATACATGATTTGAGATTTCTTTTTCTTATTGTTGTTTTTTTCTTTTATAACTTTTTTTTTTAAAAATTAAAATGTAAGTTAAATCCATTAAAGAGAAGGATTGTTTATATATATTTTTTAAAAACGAATCTGAAAAAAAGTGGAAGAAGAGGAAATATGATAGGATACATGTACGACGATGGAAGAAGAAGGGAAATGGTGAGGGAGAACAGTGACAGAAGAAGGAGAAGGAAAATGGTGAAGTTTTGAATTTTTCATAATTTCTTGTTCATTTTTCCCTTTAGTTTATCCTTGTTGCTTACAAGTTTAGTTTATGCTACCTTAATTTACATTTTTTTAACTTATTTGATAGCTTGTCTTGCTTTTGGACGAACTATTTTTCATTTAAGTTCATCACATTGCATTTTACTATTTTCTGCTTTCACTAAAACCCTCCTAAAAACAAGTTCTTTTGCATTTAATCTATTCATTGTATTGATCTTCTTCTTGGACTGACCTCCCTTAATCTCTATACTACATTAGTAAAGTATGTTAGTTTTGTTTTTTTTAAGATAATTTATACCACAAAACAGTCACCACTTAATTAATTAATGACAAGGTTACACAAGTTCATGTATTTAACCATCTCATTAGGAGGAAGTTAGCTTTCTTAATATGTGTCAACATCATAAGCTCAAAAACATAAAAGGTTTGCACTTACATTAATTTGTTTTTCTTTCTTCAAACTCTTAGATTATTTTTGAACTCCTTTTTACTAATAAATAAAGAAGTTTTTCCTATGACTATTCACATTTGAATTTGAATGAGAATTAATAATTTGTGAGAATTTTAGTGTCTCTCATGATCTGAACTTGGGTAAATAGTTCTTGCAATTATCCTTGAGAAATTTAGGAAGTGTGCTCTATGCCTTTTCTTTTCTTAATCCACTATTTTTCCATTTTACTTTGATATTCTCTTCGTGCTTTGGCTGATCACATGTTAATGTGGAAATGACTTTCGTTCAATTTGTTTTTTAGTTGAATAAATCAATCTCAAGCCCAAGGAACTCCATCAACTTTCCTTTGCCTTGATGATTTTTAAAATAGATTAGAGTAGAAAAATAAAATAGAAGATAAATGGTTTAAAGCTTAAAGTTCAGTTTCAAAAATAAGATATTTCTTTCTTATGTTAAGTTATTTTTATCACTGTAATAAAATGTGGTAATTTCAATTTGATAAATTAGAACAACGTTTTTAATAAACCGAAATTATTTGTCTTTCTTCCATGCTGCACAAGACAGTCACACACCAAACCAAAAAACCAAAAAAACAAGATTGCCACTAATGAAAACATCTCAAAGATGTCATTATTTTTCTAAATTTATTTCTATAATGACATTTTTCAGTACAACTAACAAAACCCAGTTACAAACAAGTTTATTGCTAACAAAATCCAGCCTCAAGGGTCCATTATCACTATTTGTTCTATTACTAAAATACAACTGGTGATATAAAGGCACCATATAACACGACATACAAATAATTACCTAAGACTCTTGACTCTCGAGACTAGCGAAAAGATAGAGTGCTCGGTGAATCAATCCTCACAATGACATCTTCTTCATCATCACTTGAATTTTCTCCATGACCATGATGATGTTTTCTTTGTTCTGTGCTTTGTGATGGTGGATTTGTAACTTGTCTTGTGACCTCATGGACCTTCTTAGCAGTTGCAGCTCCTTCTGATTTCACTGTGACAAGTGGACGGTGGGACTCCATGGTTGGATAGGACAGGCTATGAGGTTCTCTACCATGATGGCTTGACAAACTTCTACTCCGCCGAGGGATGTGCACCTTCAAAATGACAATTAATTAATGGCAAAATAAAATAAACTATACCATGTACTGTTGGGACATAAATAGACAGTTAAAGCATTTAGGATGAATGTAAGCAAGAAAAATAAAAGAGAATGTAGATTCTTCTGGATATTCTTTGTGGAATTGATCCATCAACTTTGAACGTAGAACTGGAAAAACTAAAAAGAGTTTTGTTGTAAGAAGCTAATATTATTCTATATTGACATACCATACTCCCATAAATGCTCAGATGCACTGCCCTTGCAGACAAACTATAGGTTTGTCGCCCAATCCCTTCAGATATCTGCTCATTGTTCTTGTGTTTGTAGAAATGTTCAGGCCAACTCATAAGACCACTATGTTTTCGACGGAAAGATCTATGAGGATGATCCCCGGCATGCAATAACAGTGAACTTGACCTTCTCACAAGAGAAGCATCGGCCTCAGATGCTGGTATGTCAAAAAGAATTACCCTTGCTGTAGTTTCAACTAGATAAATAGATCCTTGATGAGTAAAACTAGCTCCCTTGGAACCTGTATCAATTGAAAGTAAAAGTCATTTTCATCCACAATAGTCTATACGGTTTTTCAGAAGGGAACTGAAACAAAAATGTGGAGGTGGGGATGGTAATAGCAGTTAGCCTAGGAAAAGGTGTTTGTAGACAACAAACTTCTCTTATGAAAAACTTTGATTCACCCCTTGTTATTTTATTCATGCAATCAACAATACAATTTATAAACCTACAATTTTTTGGCCATTGTACTCAAAAGAGACAATAATGGCTATGAATGACTAACTCATTAACTACCTAGACTCCAATGGCTAGTACTTTAACTACTCACAACGGCTAATATATTTAAGTTTATAACAAACTCAACAAAATTCCTCCCTAAACTTTAATGCTTTTTTTATTCTTCATCTCGGTTCTTTTATTCTTCATCCAGGCTTCCCACGTGCAGTAACTCCTCTCACACTGTGCTTACTCCTTTCATGAATAGTTGGGTTCTTTGCTTTCTTTACAGTTGACTTCGTTTTCACTTTGTCTTTGTCTAACTTGTACTTCGGTTTCACTATGGTCAACTTGTTCTCTACTCTCTCAGTAGTTGACTTTTTCTTTGCATTCTCAGTGGCAGACTTGTTTCTTCTCTTTGGTCGACTTGTTACACAATGGGTTTCTGTCAACAAATCGAGCTATTTTTGAGAGATCGGACCACTCCCATGTATTGCTGCACTTAATCACACCTATCTCCTCATGCATTGCAAGTTGTCACCTCTCATCTTGCACTTCTAGTGCAGCTGTCAGATCCTTCTCCACTTGCAACTGTTCTTGCAATCTTGAAATACCTTGTTCAAGTTCCAAGCGTCGCTTCTATAAAGCCTGCTTCATTCTCTCTAAGCTTGCTTGTAGAATTGCATTTCCTTTAACCTCGTTTTCAATCCGTTGTTGCAAATCACCTTTTACAATATCTAACCTTTGAATAACAAGTTCTTCTCTGCATATGTTTGAGCTATCTAAGTTGTATAGATGCACTACTAAGCTTTCTAGACGCCTCATTGAGCTATTTAAACTCTCCACTTGTCCATAGACATTACATGCTCCTCCAAACTACCTAGGCTCCCCATCAAGCTCTCCAAGTTGTTCATTTGCTCCACTGAGCTATCTGGTCTGTTGACCTACTCCAACTTGCTATCCTAGCACTCCATTTGCTCTTCTGACTTAATTGAGCTATGTAGACGCCCCACCAAGCTAATTGAGCTGGCCTCATGCTCCATTGAGTTGTCCAGGCTATCTACACGCTCCACCATGTTGTCCAGGCTATCTACATGTCTTGATGACCTCTCTAACCTACTTGATTGTCTTGTTGAGTTCTTCAGTTTCATGTGCTCGACCTCCGAGCTACATGGCATCCTCAATAATGCTGCTTCTTATCATCTTTTGTGAGGTTGATCGTCTTTTCGTTTCGACTTTCAGATAGAAAATCTTTTTCAAAATGTTTGACCTTACCACAACCAAAACAGTTGTCTAAGTAACAATCCTTTGCATAATGGCCATACTTGCCACAGTTAAAGCACTCAACATTTGAGTTGCTCAATTGACCTCCTTTCCATGGAACTCGTCCTCTTCCACGCTAGTTTTGTTGTCTAGGTTTTTCTTTCTCTTTTAGCTTCAACCACTAGGACCACTTCATTTATTGCCTCACTATCGTCCTCTTACTTGAGTGTTATGAGCCTCTCCCTTCATTTGTAGTTGATTAAGTGGCTCTACTGTCTTCTTCTTCCACTACTCATGCACCTCAAGGGATCGACAAGCTCTTCAATTGTGAGAGTTGATATGTCCTTGGACTCCTCAATCACGCGCACCAAGTTCTCGAAATTGTCTGTCAATGACCTCAAAATCTTCTCTACAACTCGGTTGGCGGGCAGAGTCTCTTTAATTCTACTGTTCGCCATGATTTCAACCTGAGTTATGTACTTGGCTACTCTTTTTGTCTCCTTCATTGTCATGCTTTCCAACTCACCCCTGACTGTTTGAAGCCGCACTTGCTTCACTCATCTCCTTTATACGCCTTCTCTGAAATGTCCAATGCTGCTTTTGGAGATTTTGCAACTGTAATATTCTCAAAGCTAGACTCATCCACAACTTTGTACAAAATGCTACATTGTCCTTTGTACTCACTTTTTGCAACGCAATCATTTGGGCATTAGACCAATTTATGGTGTTTTCTGGTTCTACATGACCATTTTCTACCACCTCCCAATTTTCTTGAAGAAGAGTCTTCATTTTCAGACCCCAATTGTCATAGTTGACTGACTTTGTCAACTTGGCAAGGGCACATGTTTGTAAGACTAACTATCTCACTCTCTCCTTTTCAAACACTTAAACACTCTAGCTCTCTTTTATTTTTCCACTCAGATACTCAAGCTAACTGGCTCTTGATACCACTTTGTAGACAACAAACTTCTCTCGTGAAGAAACTTGATTCACCTCTTGTTGTTATGTTATTCATGCAATCAACAATACAATTTATAGACATACAATTTTCGACTGTTGTACTCAAAATAGAAAAAAATGGCTAACTCATTAATTACCTAGACTCCAACAACTAGTACATTAACTACCCAATATGACTAATTACCCACAACGGCTAATACATTTAAGTTTATAACAAAGCCAACAATGTTGATCAAACTATGAATAAGTATTACATGATGAAATGCTAGCAAACATAAATTTAAAAAGTTCAGAGTTCTAGAATAAATATATCTTTGTATGAGGCTTCTTTGATGAAAGTTAAAGTGGATTTTATTGATTCTGGTCTTGAATGAGCTAGCATTCTTAAATTGAGAGCTGTGCAAGGGAACTTACTCAACATTTCATATTTCCAGTCATCAACTCGACTTGTTATGAAGTAGAATGTTAGTGATAATTGAAAATTCCCCTTCGCAGATTGGTAATGGTCAAAGGGTTAATTTTTGGTTGCATAAATGGTTGACTATTCCTATAGTTGATAGGCTTGGGAGTCCTAGTCATTTACGCAGGAAGTTGGAGGCTAAGGTAGCAGACTTTATATCAAATAGATCATGGCCTATACCTGATGATATTAGTTCTAGAGATCTGACTCTCACTGTTGCAATCTATGATTTAGTCTTACCTACGTTTGATATTGAGGATGAGCTTAGATGGAATGGTTCTGTGGATGGTACTCTTGGTCTTAAAATTGCTTGGAATTGTCCTTTGCATCAACTTAATACAATGAATGGGCTATCACAGGTTTGGAGCAAATTTATTCCTCCCACCTGCATCTTTTCTTGTTTAGCGTATTTTTCATAATTGGTTGTCATCAGGTGATAACTTGATCATGTGTTGCATGATCATTTTTTCTTGCTGTCATCTTTGTAGTGCTGCTGTTGAAACTGCAAAGCACCTGTTTTTTTAATGCATTTTTACAAGATTTCTCTGTGCCTGACTTAACATCTTTTCAGTGTCACATTGTTTCTGATTCTATCTCTTCAATTCTTCGTGTCTAGCAAAGATCCTGGAGCACTCGGGCCAAAACAATACATGCTTCTTTACTTGGTGTTACGAAAACTTATAGACAACTAGGAACTTCTGTTTTGGTAATCATACAAGAGAAATAAAAACATGGTTTATGTTGAGGTCAATCGAACTGGGAATTGTTGTATGGTAGTAAAACCAGAAAATCAGCATCTTCTTAGATGAAAATAGATTTCTCATCCAGCTTAGTTATGCTATATGCACGTGAATTCTGCCTCCATGTGCCTTAGTATTTCCCAATCCATATAAAGTGTTGTAATTTGAGATAATATCTTTTAGAATCTTCCTAATTAGAGGAAATAGATACATAATCTTTTATTTTATTTTATTTTTTCAAGATTTCCTAGTTTCGCTATTTCTCTTTTTAGGAGAATTAGATTACTACAAATAAAGGGTATCAGAATGTATTTTTTTGATTTGAATAATATATCAGTATTATTTTCCACATGGTATCAGAGCTTGTCTGATCCGCTTCCACTGTCTTTGTTGTCTGCCAGCTGTCAGCCATCATGGCCACCTAAAAATCTCTTCTTTAACATCTGTTTTTAATGGGTTTCAATTGCCTTAGTCAAGTTCTAGCCTTCTTTTTTTTTCCAGTATTACCCAATACAGAGTTTGTTTGAGATTAGAGTGGGATTTGAACCCATTCCCTCTCGGACCAGTAGCTAAAACTGGTACTTTAGTTTTGTTGATGGCCAATCAATTTTGGCTCCTCTTTTTTGGCATTCTTGTTGACTGCCAGTTGAATCAAAGAGACCGAAAGTCTTTTCTTCGAAGAACCCAAGAAAGGCACTGTCTTCACTGTCTATTCCACTGTGCTCCGCCGCTCTTCACCGCCGGCCAGCGTCCGCCACCATCAACCACCGTCCGCTG
Source organism: Vigna radiata var. radiata (assembly GCF_000741045.1). Classification (NCBI taxonomy): domain Eukaryota; kingdom Viridiplantae; phylum Streptophyta; class Magnoliopsida; order Fabales; family Fabaceae; genus Vigna; species Vigna radiata. The sequence goes on from NC_028357.1 coordinate 23,907,360, forward strand.
CTGCCACCGTCGCAGTTTCGACCGATGACCATCGGATCTGGATCGTCTCTTCGAGCGACTGCCAACCGCGCCGGTTCCGATGGCTACTTCTCATTCACGCGCCGCCACGAGCGGCAAATCAATTCGATAGCCACCGCCGGCCACCGTTGCACTTTCGTCCGATGACCAGCGGATCTGGACCGCCTCCTTGAGCGATGGCCCACCCCGTCGAAGTCCTTCTCAGACTCCTCTGCACGCGCCGTCACGCGCCTCCTCTCTCCGTCAGATCTCGTTTGCGTGTTTGTCACGCGCCACTGTCCCGGTGTCAGAATCACACGGTGACGCTTCCGGTCGACTCGCCAGACCTCCTCCTCTCTGTTATGACCTCCCATAGCTGCCATTGCTACCATCTTTGTTGCTTCACAGAATCTTCGTCTTCCTTGCAACACACTTCGTCGACGGGTTGACGAGGATCCATCTCAGCTGCGAGGAGGAGAGGGTGTCACCTTGCGTTTCCACTTCGCAACTACTACCCTTTGTTGTTCTCTCCGATGCCGTCAGCCGCCACCGCTGCAGTCAGCCGCCATCACTGCCGTCACACTCAATTGTTATCCCTACCTCCACTGCTTCCGCTATTTTCTTCTCCATCCTGAAAGGTGCCATCCAGTTGCACCTGGAAATTGATTTGCTGAAAAATTGTGAAGAAGGCTTCCGATTCCAAATCTGTAGGGAGCCTTGGCCTTCCATTTTCCCTCATTGTCTGTTTTCTGGACGTTCTCAAAACCCGTTTCGGTAACTTCTTGGGTGACAGTGTTTGTTGTTATTCTTTCTTGCAGGTGTGATGTCCCATTGGCCTGTAGGATGAAGAAGAGTCTATTTCTGTGAAGTGCACTAGCCGTTGTTTTTGGTGATGGGTGGTGGAAGATCGTCATCTTTTGCCTCTTCCCCGGAGGATTCTTCATCCTCTTCTCCCGACAAAGCTTCTTCCTCTTCTTTTCCATGCCGCAGAGAAGATGTTTTTTGCATGTTCTCAGAATCTGAAAAAGCCGTAGGTGGCTCATCCAGAGGGGAAGGGCACTTCTACATTTGATAAGAGCTACACAAAGTTGTGTTTCCAAAATCTGGCCTAGTTATAAGCTATACTTCCAGAGTTCAATCTGACCTAGCTATAAGCTATACTTCCAGAGTTCAATCTGACTTAGCTATAAGCTATACTTCCAGAGTTGAATCTAACCTAGCTATAAAGAGAACTTCCTTCTTGGGCTAAAGTTTAGCCTGTACTTCTTGTGATACAGTGTGAAGTATCACCATTTAGGAGTAGTCAAGTAGAGAACTTTGGACCTCCAACCTATCTTTGGCCTTTTGATGCCATGGTGTTTTTTGGTTTCTGCGAATGCTTTGTTATAACAGCTCATTGAGAGTTGTTCTATAAGACCGCCCGCTGAATTGACTCTATCGAAGTTATGGGATTCTGTTTTGTCCCTTGTACGGATCGGTTCTCACCAGTTCTTCCACCTTCACGTTCTGTTCTTCAGTCGTGAGTAGGGAGAAAGTTCCAGCCGTTGCAGGGTAATGTAGTCCCTGAAGGTCTGTTGCTGTTTGCCTCTGCAAGACAGATGTTTCCTGAAGGCTTGTTGCTGTTTAGGGCAGTTGAGTCCCTTAAAGTTTTGTTGCTGTTTAGGACAGTTAAGTCCCTTGAAGTTTTGTTGTTGATCGCTACTATTGATGGTAATTCAGTCCCTGCAGTTTGTTGCTATTCGCCACTGCAGGTCCTACATCTGTTCTTGCAGTTTGTTGCTGTTTGCTGCTGCAAGTCACCATCCCGAATTTGAAGTTCGCCCTCGTCCATTGTTGTCCAAGTTGAAGTTTTTCCAAGTTGGTTTATTGGGTTCATTGAGTTTGTCTATTCCAAGCTTGGTTCATACTATCTTGTATGATCCAGGTTGAGGGGGAGTGTTGTAATTTGAGATAATATCTTTTAGAATCTTCCTAATTAGAGGAAATAGATACATAATCTTTTATTTTATTTTATTTTTTCAAGATTTCCTAATTTCCCTATTTCCCTTTTTAGGAGAATTAGATTACTACAAATAAAGGGTATCAGAATGTATTTTTTATGATTTGAATAATAAATCAGTATTATTTTCCACATAAAGTTTCTGATAGGATATGTAATGTATTAGACAATTTGTAGACAGTTTTTAGATAGTTTGGTAGAAATAAAACATAGAAGTTAGAATGAAGTGGTTAGGGGTAGTTAAGAAGAGTTTAAACAACAGTTAGGGGAAGTTTTAGTTAGTAGTTAGGCCGTTTTTGTCTTTCAAGGAGGGGGTTGTTCTAGTTCTGGTTGTTGAGTGTTTTATTTCTGAACAGGGACTATCCTGTGTAGAGATGAGGAGAAATCTCCCTTGTGTGTCTTTGCATACACATAGGGTTCTCTATTTATAATAGAAGAAATATGGGCTAAGCCCAAATACAAATGAATATGTAAGAATAAAATAAAATAAAATAAAATAAGAACAATGTTTCCCTAATAAACATATAGGTACTATGTTTCCCTAATTAACATAAACACAATATAAACTAAATATAATATCTCTAACACTCCCCCTCAAGCTGGAGCATATAAATCATATGTTCCAAGCTTGTTACAAAGATCGCAAGGACTTAGTGAATATGTCTGCCAACTGGTTGCTTGAGTTAACGAACTCAGTCTTGATATCTCCAGATATGATCTTTTCTCTAATAAAATGGCAATCAACTTCAATGTGCTTGGTTCTCTCATGGAAGACAGGGTTAGAGCTAATATGAAGAGCAGCTTGATTATCACATATAAGTGTCATGTGAGTGATATCTCCAAATTTCAATTCACTAAGTAATTGTTTAAGCCACACAAGTTCACAAGTAGCTGATGCCATAGCTCTATATTCTGCTTCTGCACTGGACCTAGCCACAACACTTTGCTTCTTACTTTTCCAAGATATCAGGTTGCCACCAATAGAGACACAATATCTAGTAGTAGACCTCCTATCAGAAGGGGAACCAGCCCAATCAGCATCTGAATAGCAAACGATTTTTGTATCGTTGTTAGGACCTTATAGCAAACCTTTTCCAGGTGATCCTTTAATATACTTCAGTATGCGAACAACTGCATCCCAATGGTCTTCACATGGGGAGTTAAGGAATTGACTCACCACACTAACTGTGAAGGAAATGTCAGGATGCATAAGAGTAAGATAGTTCAATTTACCAACTAATCTTCTGTAACGTTCAGGATCTGAGAAAGGCTCCCCCTGATTTGGTAGGAGCTTGATGTTAGGATCCATAGGTGTCTCAATAGACTTACAGTTCATTAACCCTGTTTCCTCCAAGATGTCTAATGCATACTTCCTCTGAGATATGACAATACCATCATTGGATTGTGCTACTTCAATACCCAAAAAGTACCGGAGTTTGCCAAGATCTTTGGTTTGAAAATGGTGACAAAGGTGTTGTTTCATCTGAGAGATGCCAGGGTAGTCGCTTCCTGTGAGAACAATGTCATCGACATAAGTAGATACATCCAGCACTTGAGTGGCGATAGAACACTGAATGATCCGCTTCACTGCGAGACATACCAAATTGTTGAACAACACAGTTGAATTTACCAAACCAGGCTCGAGGAGACTGTTTTAGGCCATCTAGGGATTTGCGAAGACGACATATCAATCCAGATGACTCCTCCTGAGCAACAAAGTCGGGCGGTTGCTCCATATAAATTTCTTCGTGCAAATCACCATGAAGGAAAGCATTTTTGACATCAAGTTGGTAAAGAGGCCATTGTCGAAGATGGGCCATGGCAATAAATAGGCGAACCGAGGTCATTTTCGCCACTGGAGAAAAGGTATCACCATAATCCAAACCAAAAATCTGTGTGTAGCCTTTGGCAACCAGTCGAGCCTTCAAGCGATCAATTGTACCATCAGGGCCAGCTTTGATAACATACACCCACCTGCAACCAACAACAGACTTTCCAGATGGTAATTGGACAAGCTCCCAAGTTCCACTTTTCTGTAAAGCACTTAATTCATCCAGCATGGCTTGACACCAACCAGGATTAGTTAAGGCATCACCCATAGACTTGGGAATTGACACAGAAGAAATGGATGAGAGACATGTGTAAAAAGATGGAGATAACCTATGGTAACTAAGAACAGTATAATGGGGGGAAGGGTTACGAGTAGAGCGTATACCTTTATGGAGGGCAATAGGCAGGTCAGACTCATTTGCTGGATCCGGAGGAGACACAGGAGGCGGCACAGGAGGTGAGTCATGAAGGAGACGATTGCGGCGACTATAAACCTGAAGGGGTGGAATTGAAGGACGATCCTGTGGGGAATGAGAGTCTAAAGGATCACAGACAATAGAAATATCAACAGTGGTAGGTGGAGGTACAGAACTAGATGATAGTTGTGAAAAATAAAACGAAGATTCATCAAAAGTGACATCAGCAGAGTTAAAATGACGATTGAGGGAAGGAGAAAAACACTTATAGCCCTTTTGTGACCGTGGAAATCCTAAGAAGACACATTTGTGAGATCTAGGAGATAACTTATCAAGACCAGGACTAAAATCATGAACAAAACATGTAGACCCAAAAACTTTAAGAGGTAATGGATGTAAAGGGTCTTGAGGAAATAAGCCAAAATGAGGGATTTTGTTATCTAGGACAGAAGACGGCATGCGGTTGATGATATAACATGCGCCGAGAACTGCATCACCCCAAAAACGCGAGGGTACTTGGCCATGAATTAGAAGTGTACGAGTTGTTTCAATAAGGTGTCTATTCTTGCACTCAGCCATCCCATTTTGTTAAGGAGTATAAGCACAGGAGGTCTGGTGAAGAATGCCATGAGAAGCCATAAAATGTTTAAACCGTTGAGAAAGGTATTCACGACCATTGTCACTGCGTAAAGTTCCAATAGAAACCCCAAACTGTGTTTTTATTTCATTAAAAAATGATTGGAAAATAGAAAACAACTCAGAACGATTCTTCATTAAAAACAACCAAGTACATCTGGAGTAATCATCAATAAAAGTAACAAAATACTGAAATCCTAAAGTGGATTTAACACGACTAGGTCCCCAAATATCATAATGAACTAATGAAAAAGGTGACGACGCTCATTGTGAAACACTATGAGGAAAGGAACTACGAGTATGCTTTCCTAACTGACAAGACTCACACGACAAGTGGGATAACTTCGATGAACTCGGAACAAGCTGCTGCAGTTTGGCAAGACTGGGATGACCTAACAGAGCATGAAGAAGGGATGGTGACTCCATGATGACGCCAACATGTGGAGAACGGCGGAGAAGATATAGGCTATGAGACTCACATCCTGTGCCAATCATGTGTTTCGAACTCCGGTCCTACAAACAAACAAAATCTTTAGTAAATGAAATAACACAATTAAGGGAATGAGTTAGACGACTGACAGACAATAAATTGAAAGGAGACCCAGGGACATAGAGTACATGATCAATGGATATGGACGGAAAAATATGAACAGTACCAATACCATGAGATGAGACTCTAGACCCATCAGCCATTGTTACCGAGGGTAAATTATCCGGACATTACAAGGAAGAAAACAAGGACTTGTTACCAGTTATATGGTCGGTGGCGCCTGAGTCAAGGACCCAAGATCCGAGGGAGTGAGTCAGACCAACAAAAGGTGTACCTGTGCATGCAACAGATGCAGATGTAGTGGAACTAGATTGCTGACGATCCTCATACCATCTGAGAAATTCGTTGAAGACTACAGGGTTATCTACAGTATTTGATGAAGTAGGATGGTCTGCAGGCCGAGGAGGTGGATCAGAATTAGCCATTGCTGCAGATCGAGGAGGACGTCCATGAAGCGCATAACATCTATCAATTCTGTGGCCTAACTTGCCACAGTGGTCACATTTTGGTCGTCCTTTACCTGGCTTGCGAGACCGACTTTTATCATCATGTTGGGCAACCATAACAGAGGAATCATCAATATGAGGAGATGTTTCAATGATTGGTTTGCTCGGAATACGCAAAAGACCAGAACAAGTAGAAGAAAAGTTGGGTATGACAGGAGAACCTAAAATCTGAACACGGACATGGGAGGAATCATCAGAGAGTCCGTATAATGCCAACAGCATGAAGAACTTTGATCGTGTATAATAGAAAATAGATCCTAATTAACATATAGGTACTATGTTTCCCTAATTAACATAAACACAATATAAACTAAATATAATATCTCTAACACTGTGTAAAAGAGAATGTTTTCCCTTGGATGTTGTTGAATGTTTTCTGTATTTTTCATTCAATAAACTGCTGCCTCACAGTGAGATTCCTTCTCTCTGTTTGTGATTGTTTATTTTGAGATAGAATTTAGGTTTCTTGTCACCAAGAAACCTAACAGTTTCCTTGTCACCAAGAAACCTAACAGTTTCCTTGTTCACTGACCTATTGTCCAATGGAAACTCAAGTAGAAAAAGTATTTGAAACAAAATATTTTACAGACAACTTTAACTTGAGATAAAATACCTGATCCTGCCAAATTTTGGAAGCTTAGATTCCCGGATGAAGGAAGCAGCGCTGCTGGTGCTGTTATGAGTTCTTGACGACCTTGAGTTTTGACATATCCTTCTAGTAAGAGGGCAACTGAATGATGAGGGATTTCTATTGTTTCCCCTCTTATGAATATGGTCATCCGAGATCTCTCTGGATCTGCAATAAGAGCTCTTAAATCTTGCATAGCCAGTTTCCCAAATATCTGAGGAACCAATAGTTTGGAAAGGAAAATAGCACTTTCCTGCAAATCAAGATGAACAGTGTTTGATAATGACAACAACTCTCAAACATATCCATTTTAAATGAAAGTAATTACACCATCCACCATTTTCTATGTCTTAATAGGCACCAAGCATATCTAATATCAATATGAACTATGATACTCTCAATAAACAGCATATCTTAAAAATACATATTTGAAACTGAAAAACTGAATCCCTGTACAGCTGAAGGGATTTAATGAAATTTATACACAATGCTTGCCGGAGTTTTAGAATGTAGTGACCAAAGCAGTTAGAAGTCATCAATGTCAAAGCAGAAGTTGCAACAATGAACTATTAGTGTAACCATACCTCCCACAGGAAGTTTTCTGTTGAAGGATCTGATTTGAGACATGATATTATCTTGCTAGCTTCAAGAAAAATGCAGAATACTACAGAATCTGTGATGACATCACAGATATATGGTCTTCCAGTCAGCACTTCATAAAGACCCAATGTACTCCCATGAGTAAAAGTAGGATAAAATGAGTGTTTGGTTGTTGTCATCTTGCTTTCCCACTAGAAAAAAACAATTTTCAAAATATAAATCTTTTGTGTACAAAAAGAGATGTGTTAACCTTCATGATGAGAGAATTTAATACCTTCACTACTCCATTACAAATTAACCATATACCATTTGACTTTGCACCTTCCTTGTAAAGTGTCACACCACGGAATTTCATCATTTCCTTGGTACAGTTGGCAAGTGATTCACGAACCGAAGATGGGAGAGCACCCAACATAGGATGTATGCTACTTATTTTAGGAAGCTTAACCAAAGGAGGATTTCTAAGTAATTTCTTCAAATCAGTCTGAAAAATAAAGGGAATTAATTAGTAGGTAAACAGCCAATTATACTTCATGCAAAAGCAAACCATTAGATAACAAATGAATATCACTAGACACCTGGACAGCATCATGGAGATGTAGCATCTCTTTCTCTTCCAATATCCCAGTCTTCTCAAGGTTTTGAACATATTCAATTAAATTATGTAGCACTGCATATGTAACTTGCCTTGTTTTTACAACACGCAGAACCTAATAATTTGACATTCAGAGTATAAAATAAAGAGTACTTAGAAAAAAACACATTTGAAAACCATAACCACAAAATGATGCTCAAAAAACTGATTAACAGATAAAATAGCAATTAATTTGACACTGATAGGCTGAAACCAAGCAGTCCATTAAAACAAAATTAGTGAAAAACTGGAGGGCATGTTTAGCAAGCAAACCTGAGGGTATGTCACATTAACATCTTCTAGGAACTTCCGTGCTTCTTCTCCTTCTGCAACACTTTCATCGATGACAGCAGAAGCAATATCGCTGTCACCTACAGAAGAGTATACGCAGAGGAAATAATTATAAATGATCCTAAGTACAATTAAAAATGTTATCTGACCAACACAAAAGCTTAAGATAGAAACAAGTAAATAACTATAAAATTGTGCCAACCGAGGACATAAAATATGACATCATGAGGTAGGAAGCACTGAATCATTGATAAAGGGAAAAACATTAAGTATTAAAGGAGTATCTGAAAATCTATATAAAACATCAAATCCAGTCATTTGGATACCTATTCATATCCAATGAGTATCAAACCATGTTATTTTTAAATCAGACAACTTCTGATACACATGGAGTAGGGCTTGAGTTGGCATGATATGGATTTGATATTCAGCCAACACGACATAGGCTGATGGAGCACCTAAAACCAGACTGTTTATTATAATTCTAGTGTAAAACAGTTAGAAAATGAAGCATATAACAGCTCTGCAAGGATTTAGCATTATTGACAAAGGAAGGATTCAGCACTATTAACAGCTTTGTATGGGGACATGACGTTTTCAGCACTATTATGAATTTTATGTTATTTTGTTCGTTTTTTCTACATTTATTTAACTTACAATGGTAATTTCTAAAATAAATTTGTTGGTAGGACAACTTAGTATGACAATATTCTGGTGATTATGACATTATGTTTAGATCGTTTTTACATATATTCTATATATTTATTTGGTTTATGTATCATCCATACGTCCACACATGGATGTGTATGCACATAACAATCAAAGGAAGGATTGGTTGTCATGAGGAGTGTAAGGGAGTGATTGAGAAGCATGTTGGTGGTAGATTGGATGAAATAAGGCAGTGATTGAGAAGCATGTTGGTG
>NC_028357.1:23916639-23933841 GCF_000741045.1 Vigna radiata var. radiata
GATGAAATAAGGCAGTGATTGAGAAGCATGTTGGTGATGGGATTGGGAAAATGGATTATGCCCTGACAGTGATGAAGCTTTCAGAGAAAATGGTATCGCGAAGATGTTTAAACACAACCTTGGAACATATAACAAAGAGTGTCACACATAAGAATATGAGCCCCTAGAGATGCAAGGCCTCAATAGCATTATACCAAAAAAGGAGAAACATTTGGATAGCCACAAGTGGCAGAGCTTCAACTAAAATAGTGAGGGAACCAAAATATAATTTAATACATAAATTAAATTATAATGGTATATCTCAAATTTAGAAGGAATAGAATTCTTTCATATTATTTCAAGAGGTTATTAACCCCTATATAAATACTAAGTCTGCAACATATTTTAGGAAATATGAACTGCTAATTCTAAGGAATAAATTCCTATGATTACGGGATCAATCAACTATAAATGAACCTAATAAAGGCAGCACAAAACTGTTACAAAAATACAACACATCAGATATAAACCTTCCTAAAATACACCATGCCAATCTTTATCACACCAATCATGGATTTTGACACTCCCCCTCAAGCTGGTGAATAGGTATTTTCCATTCCCAGCTTGGATATGAAACTTTCAAAGTTGATTATGTTTGCAAGTTGGTTCTGGGTGGATACATATGGTGTGCAAATCATGCCACTGTCTAGTTTTTCCTTGATAAAGTGTCTATCAACCTCAATATGTTTAGTTTTATCGTGTTGTACCGGGTTGTGGGCTATGTTAATTGCAGATTTATTGTCACAATATAACCTAATTGGTTCATCCCACTTTGTCTTCTAATATAATCTTCAGCCATAGAAGTTCACATATTCCGTGGGCCATTGCTCGAAATTCTGCTTCAGCACTTGATCTAGCCACTACACTCTGTTTTTTACTCTTCCAAGTAACTAAGTTTCCATCAAGGAAAGTGTAGTATCCCGTGGTTGATCTCCTATCTACCACTGACCCCACATAATCCGCATTCGTGTATGCCTCAAGACTTACACTCTTGTTCCATTTGAACAAAATTCCTCTTCCAGTAGTCCCTTTCAAGTACTGGACAATTCTAAGGGCAGCTTGTAAATGTGCTTCCTTTGGTTGTGCATAAACTGGCTCACAAGACTCACAGCAAACGCAATGTCTGGTCTAGTGTGAGATAAGTAAATAAGCCTGCCCACAAGTCTTTGATACATTTCCTTGTCCACAACAACAACCTCCTCCATACTTCACAATTTTATATTTGGATCAACTGGGATGCTTGCTGCTCTGCAGCCGGTCTTCCCTGTTTCTTTAAGCAAGTCAGCAATATACTTTTGTTGAGATATGAAGATTCCTTTCTTGGAATGAGCCACTCCAATTCCTAAGAAATATTTAAGCCTGCCTAGTGTCTTGATCTCAAATTCGGTGGCAAGGCATTCGCTTAACACTTGTTGTTCCTTTTTGTCGTCCCCACATACTATAATGTCATCTAAATATACTAATAGAATTGTTACTCCCCCTGAAACTGAATCTTTGATGAATAAAGTGTGATCCCCTTGACTTTGTTTGTAGCCCAGACCTGTCATAACTTTGGTAAGTCTTCCAAACCATGCTCTTGGGGATTGTTTCAGCCCATATAGAGCCTTTATTAACTTGCAAACAGTTCCAGCAATAGCCTGTCCATTGTAACCAGGGGGCAACTCCATGTATATTTCTTCTTCAAGGTCTCCATGTAGAAAAACATTTTTCACATCAAACTGCTGCAAATCCCAATCATTATTTGCTACCAGTGACAATATTACTTTGACCGTGTTCATCTTAGCAACTGGGGCAAATGTCTCCAAGTAATCAACTCCATAGGTTTGAGTGAAGCCTTTGGCCACCAACCTTGCCTTGTAACGTTCGACGGTCCCATCAACCCTGTACTTTATTGCATATACCCACTTACACCCTACTGGTTTTTTTCTAGGAGGTAGGGTGACAAGTTCCCAGGTCCCATTTTTGTTTAACGCCTCCATTTCCACATCCATGGCATGTTTCCATTTCCTGTCAGACAATGCTTCAAATACAGAGGAAGGTGTGTGTGTGGAGTTGAGGTTAGTGAGAAAGGTTTTATGGGTAGGTGAGAATTTTTCAAAGGATAAGAAATTTGACAATGGGTAAAGTGCTTTTGGGTGCAAGCTCTAGTTCCTTTTCTAAGGGCAATGGGTAGGTCAAGGGTTTGGTCCACCTGTGCTTCTAGATTATCAGAAACAAAATCATTAGAATCATTGGAATTTATAGGATTTGAAGGTGTTACCTCATGTAGTGCTGGTAGGTTGGATTCTTGGACATTGCCAAATTCTAGAATGGCCTTTTCTCTCCTTGAATATACCAGATTTTTCCCAAATTTTCTGCCGCCATCAAGTGCAGGTCTCATTGGTTCAGGTGCAGGTTCAATTCCTCCCTCAATTTCAGGAACATCAGGAACAGCAATGCCATTTGTCCCACCAATTTCAGGTCCAAACGTCATGTTTGGGAACATAAGAGTCTCATCTTCCTCTCTTACATTCTTCCCCTGAAGATGAGGTTGTTTGAAGTAGCTTTCTTGTTCGTTGAAGGTGACATCTCTTGACACATAGAATTTCTTGGAAAGGGGTTGAAAACATTTGTATCCCTTTTTGTGTGGTAGAGTACCCAAAGAAAACACATTTGACAGCCCTAGGATCCAGTTTTACCCTTTCATTACTATGAACATGTACAAAGGATACACACCCAAATATTCTAGATTGGAGTTTATTTGTAGGGTCAAGGTGAGGATAGAATGATGATAAAACTTCCATGGGACTTCTTGAGTTTAGAATTTTAGTAGGTAACCTATTGATTAGATAGGTGGCAGTAAGAAGGGCTTCCCCCAAAATCTCTTAGGAACATGATTTTGAAAAAGTAGAGCTCTAATTTGATCTAATACGTTGAAAAAGCACTTTTACAACTCGAAATGATGGATGTCCTAGTCGGCAATGATAAAGGTGAGCTTTCTCTTTGTTGGTCATGGTGGATTTAGAGATGAGACTCTTGGTAGGCAGATTAGGGTCCTCCATGTAGTATAGGCCATTCCATTCTCTAGGGTTGAGATTAAAAACAGAGAAATATATTTCTGAAGGGCTTAATGGACCCTCCTCATGTTCTGCTATTTATAATAATAAAAAGATGATACAATAGGGAGATGGAAGGTCAAGGAACTGTCCTAGACTGCTAGGTACAATGATTATAGATAAACCAACACACTACTCCCTACTTTAGTCTTACTGACTACCCTAACATAGGTAGACTTAGTAATTATTCTACCATTAAGATACACACAGCTCACACACAACTCACACACTAACCAATAATTCTAACACTCCCCTTCAAGCTGGAGCATACAGATTGTATGAACCAAGCTTGAAATAGATAAACTCAATATTGAACTAGATGATTTTTCTTCAAGAGTGTGAGGTAGTGTGTTATCACATGTCAACGAACAACTAGTAGCAGCCTGTGAAACTTCAACTTCAAAAGTGGATGACGGAGAGCAATGGTGGACAATGACAACCTGCAAGGACAAAATCCCTCATCAAGTAAGGATGGGGCCTGCAGTGGCTAAATGCGACAAAACTGCAAGGACTGCCATCTTTGAGACTGATGGGTGATGGGGCCTGTAGTGGCTGAAAGCTACAAATCTACAGGGACTACCATACTTATGTGGCTTGAACTGCCATACTTTGGCTTGCAGTGTCTTCGAAACATAAATGACAAACTGCAAGGACTGAATCCCCATCTCTGAGATGGATGGGTGATGGGACCTGTAGTGGCTGAAAGTTACAAACTACAGGGACTACCATACTTGGCTTGTAGTGTCTTGGAACCATACTCCCCCTCAATGTGAACGGTGGAAACAGTGAAATTGTTGATTGGGATTGGAAGCATCATAGTTGCTAAAGATAAACACGCATAAATGACTTTGACCAAAGAGATTTCCACTAAAAGTGGATGACGTCCAACAACAACAAACAACAGCAAACAACATCAAACTGCAAAAACGGATTAAGGCCTGTAATGGCAATCAGCAACAGACCTGGCCTTGGTGTCGACGATGAAATCCTTCAACTCATCATGAATACGTTGGACAACTAACTCAGCTTTTGCCAATTTGGCTTCAATTTCAGCACGTCGAGAACTAATTGTAGAAGACATATCATTCCACTGCATCAAACATAGCAAGGAACCCCATATCAAAAGCCGTTAAGGCACCACCACCGCGCTTCCCCAGCTTCTCACGCGTGTGCAGCTTTTGCAAAGCCTCTTGACCTTGTTGCCTTTTGAGGAAGCTGAGGAAGTCGTAGAACTGACGGAGTGTGGATAAAGCAAGAGTCAAACCACTTCTCGGGGATACCGATAATGCAAACCTTCTCCAAACGATGGTTATCAAGGTTGCCCAACTGATGCAATTGTGAGAAGAAAAGACGGGGTGTATACCCATCGCTAAGATAATTATTACTAACAAAGAGAACGGCTCGAAAACCGAGAGCAGTGAGAGCAAGGGAAGCAGTCTCAATATATACTTCATGGTGACAAGGAGCAGCGCGCAACTAACTAGGGCTGAGGGAAGAAGAAGCCATGAGAGAGGAAGATCAACAACATACGAGAAGAAGGAAGTGGGCAGTGAAAAGATGTGGAAGCATGCAACAAGAAGATTCTGTGAAGACAACGAAGATGGCAACAATGGTTGATATGGAGGGTCAGATCAAGAAGGTCCGACGAGTCGACCAGAAGCGACGTAGTGTGATTCCGATGCGTGGAAGGCGGTGCGTGACAAACACGCGTCCGAGCTCAGCTGGAGACAGGCGGCGCGTGGAGGCACGTTGAGCGGGTACAGAGACGGCGACCACCGGGGTTAGGTCGCGCTTGAAGAGACGATCCAGATCTGCCGATCACCGGTCGAATCTGACACGGTGGCCGGCGCGGATGGTGGTCGAAAGTGGACTTATTTGGCGCTTGTGGCGGCGCGTTCGGAGGAGTCTGGTCCTGTCTCCGGCAGGGTTGGCCGTCACTCAAGGAGGCAGTCCAGATCCGCCGGTCACCGGACAAAACTGTGATGGTGGCCGGCGAACGGTGACCGACGGCAACGACAGCTAACTGTAGCGGCGCCGACTGTGGCATCAACAGCATCAAATCAGCGGAGAGGAAATGATGCGAAATGGAGGCAGTTGCCTTTCTAGGGTTCCCAGGAGACTTGTCTCTTTGTTTTTCTGGGTGCAGATGAATGGAAGAACAACTTCTTACTGTTATCAGAAAACCAAAGTGTCGGTGATATTAGAGGAGGACTGCCCACTGAAGCACAAAAGCATAGGTTGAGAAAAGATTTTTAGGGCCGCTGGCGGCCATGCCGGCCGGTCGCCAGCGAACAACAAAGACAGCCGGTAGAGGATCAGAGAATCTGCTCTGATACCATGTTGAGATTAAAAACAGAGAAATATATTTCTGAAGGGCTTAATGGACCCTCCTCATGTTCTGCTATTTATAATAATAAAGAGATGATACAATAGGGAGATGGAAGGTCAAGGAACTGTTAGGTACAATGATTATAGATAACCCAACACACTACTCCCTACTTTAGTCTTACTGACTACCCTAACATAGGTAGACTTAGTAATTATTCTACCATTAAGATACACACAACTCACACACACTAACCAATAATTCTAACATCTAGCATGTCCAATCGTCCTCCCCGAGTTCTTGTCCTGCAATATACAAGTGTTGCTATAAAAAACAACATTACATGCAAGGTCTTTGGTGAGTTTTTGTATAGAAATCAGGTTAGTGGATAGTTTAGGGACATGGAAGACATTTTTTAAGGTCATGGATGGGCTCATTTGGACCTCTCCTTGTCCGGCTGCAGTTATGAGGGTTCTATCTGCTATGGAAATTTTCTTGTTACTCGGACATGGGGAATATGTGGAGAAGTATTTGGATAGAGGGGTCTATTGGTCAGTGGCTCCAGAGTCTAATATCCAATAATGTGTGAATGGTGTATCTAAAACATTAAGTCCAAACAAGAATGGAAACTTACCAGAATATGTCAAGGAGCACGTACCTGTAGGCTTCTCCAATTTACTAAGGATGGATCTTACCCATTCTATCTCTTCATGATTCAACTGGACAAATTCTTCACCTTGTCCATTAGCAATGTATGCTTGCCCTCCTTTTTTCTGTGGGCCTCCCTTCAATCCCCATTCCCGGCCTGGGATTTTCGGTCCCCATTCTCTGCTTGAGGTCTTCCCATCTTTCAGCCCCCATTCTCGACTTGGAGGCTTTCCATGTAATTTCCAGCACTTTTCCCTTGTGTGGCACGGCTTGTTACAATGGGTACACCAAATCTCCTCGTGTCTTTTCTCCCAGTTTTTTCTCTGGTTGGCAACCATGATTGTTCCTCCTTCAGCTATCATTGCAGAGCTTTCGGTAGTTGAGGTTTCCAGCATCAGCCCTCTCCTACTTTCTTCACTCCGGATAATGGCTACCACTTCATTAAGTCCTGGGACTTTCTCCTTTCCCAAGATTTGAATTCGGATCTGGTCATATTCAGGATTTAGACCCACCAAAAAATCATAGACCCTATCTTGTTCAATATACTCTTTTAGAATTGTTGAGTCTTCTGAACACTTTGCTTTTATAACCCGATAATGATCCAATTTTGTCCATAAGGATTTAAGTTGATTGGCATATTCTGTAACAGACTTACTTCCCTGTTTGGCAGCCACGGTTTTCTCCTTTACATCATAAATCTGAGTAGCATCCTTTGCTTTAGAGTACGTTTGTTCGACTGCCTCCCAGATCTCCCTTGCTGATTTTAGAAACATGCAGGTATCACTGATTTCTGGAACCATTGAATTCCACAATCACGCCATGATCATGGATTCTTCTTCGTCCCATGATTTGAATTTGGGATCACTCTAACTCGGTGCATCACCAGTCAAATCTTTCCTTTTCCTTTCAGGATGGTCCTAATGATTTGAGACCATTTGAGGTAGTTTTTTCCATTTAACCGATACGCAGAATGGATATTTTGCAGTTCTCCAGTGGTCTGGAATCTATCCCCAGTTTCCAGGGATCTATTTTCAGTTTCCAGGTTCCCAGCTTCAGCCATAACTTGATGTAGTCACGATAAGCAATGAAGGCTTGACGGTGGAGCAGCAATAAAGGCTGCCGCAGTTTTAGGTTGAAGATAGAGTAGCAATAAAGGCTACAATTTGGATAAATAACACGGTCAGAGACTCCCAAGGATCGGGAGCTTTGATACCATCTCAAATTTAGAAGGAATAGAATTCTTTCTTATTATTTCAAAAGGTTATTAACCCCTATATAAATACATAAGTCTGCAGCACATTTTAGGAAATATGAACTGTTAATTCTAAGGAATAAATTCCTATGATTACAGGATCAATCAACTATAACTGAACCTAATAAAGGCAGAACAAAACTATTACAAAAATACAGCACATCAGATATAAACCTTTCTAAAATACATCATGTCTTTATCACACCAATCATGGTTTTTGACAGTATATTATACATCTAAAATGTAAGTTTCATTGTAAACATAAACTTCATAAAATGTATATCAAAATAAATGATAAAAAAAATAATTTCATAGTAAGTTATTTTGTTATAGGAAAAGGAGAGGATTAAATAAAGGATATATATATATATATATATATATATATATATATATATATATATATATAGTTTGTTATATCTGTTATTGTTAGTTGGAAATCTTTTATATTTTTACTATAGTTTATTAAGGAAATATATTCCTTTATATAGTGTCTTGGAGACACCAGGTAGGGGTTAAAAAATTTGATTGTGCCTGGTGATTCCAGTGTAGAAAAGGAGAGGGGTCCTTTTAGGGGTAAAATTGATTACATTGTTCGCTTGTATAGCTTGTTTCTTTAAGAAATAAAGAGGTACTTCAGTGTAAGTGTTTTAAGAAGAGGAAGGTGTTCTTATTTTCAAGCTATAGTTTGGCAAATCAAGAAGAGAATCCTAACAGTTTTCAACATTTCTCTTTAAGAAATTAGTTAACACAGCTACTAAGGACAAAAAACAAATTGGAAAAGCCATGAAGTAAAAAGAAAGAAAAGTTGAAAACTGGCAATAATAGTGTTAGGATAAATAGACAAATTAATGAGGTAGACTTGTACCTATGAAGTCATGTAATTGTTGTCGAGCAATTCTGTGAGCACGAAGAAATGCAGCACAAATATAACATGCAGATTCCAACCTTTGTACAGTGAAGTATGTCACTAACTTTGGTGGGAACATATTGGACTGTAGAAACTTGTAGTAACTTGGGAAGTGGACGTAAGATTTTAAACCTTTCCAGTCGCATAGAGACTCAGATGAAGCCAAATCTATGGCTTCCTCTACGGATAACATTAGGACATTAGCTGTTGTTTGAGAAATTCTTCCTTCCTCAAGCATCTCCCAGTAAGCAGCTTGTACACCTAATATGAGTAATAAGTTCTAAAATTAGGCATGATATTGGCAAAATCGAACAAGCCAAAATCAATAGTAAAATCAGGGCTCATCAGAGGACTTAGCCAACAAGAGACTACCAAAGATTAACTTAGTTTAGAATGTATTTCTCTGTAAATGCACATGCCTGACAAAGATTTACTAACTCACTATGAGTTAACAAAGCAACCTTTGTAAAGAAATTGCATATACATACACCATTAAGAAAACAATAGTTGAATCTTCTTAACTTAGGCCTCAAGGCGAACACACAATCAGCATCAATAATTGTAAGTGCTATCACATCATAACAAATAAATAATTACAACAAATAATTTAATCCCTGTCAGCTACATGGATGATGGATCACACATTGTCATTAAACTCGGTTAAAAACCGAATTCTTATAGACATCGATCGTATTATAATATTTTCCTTCAATGTCTTTCTTGATCTCTCCACCCGTTCCCACAGGTTTAAAACTCACGTCATCTACTTTCTTGATAACAAATCCATCCATCAAAATTGAAGTTGATCATATTCAGGCTTTTATTTGCAGAGACTTGTTGCTAGAAAATTAAATATTAACCGAAAGGTCTTCTCTAATAGGAAAAGCATCCAAGAATATGGATCAAGCTCTAACCCTAACCTTCACTGCAACTGTACAGACCTGATAAAGTTCCTATTGTAAAAGATGTAATAAACAATGAAATACTATCATTTTCATTGTAAATGTTCCCATACCATTCAGTAGTCGTACTCGTATATCTTTCAAGTTCATAGGATCTAGGTGACTATCATTTTCAGTTGCACCATGAGGGTGAACACGTTCACCTTCAATATCATTTAAACAAGAGATGTATCTCTTCACTGTGGACCAGTCAGCAGGCCCAAGTTCCTCATCATCTCCAAGTTCACTGAAAGCCTCCAATGCCTTGTCCAACATTTCATGCTTTGTAAAGTCAAGGATACGTCTCTGTTATTAAATGTGTAAAGCATGAGGATCAGACAAAATATAAGTTAGAAGAAGAGAAAGAGGTGATATAGAGATATTTTTCATTTGGAATCAATTTATACAAATTTAAAAGCTTTCCTCTGTTCCTCACAATCTACATTTATTTGTGTCTACAGTTATCTAACCTTCCAATAGTGGCTATGAAGCACATTTACTCCAAAAACCATTAGGAGATAATATTTGCCTGCAAAATAAACTTGAAGCACTGCTTCAGTTTTTAAGCTTCCTGGGTTCACTAGGTTATTTTTAATGTTTCTTATTGATACTTTCTATGTTATGTTGAAACAACAATTGCAAATAAATCTTCGCTGCTATGTATCTAACCAAAGTATATGGATAAGATATTTTTCAAGGTACTTTCTTAGATGTCTGTGTGTGTGTGTGTGAGAGAGAGAGAGAGAGAGAGAGAGAGAGAGAGAGAGAGAGAGCAACAATTAGGATAAAACCTGAGACATTAGTGAATTACATAAAGTACGACATATCAAAACATTTCATCTCTCAAAACTAGAACATAAGTTGAACATAGAAGATGGGGCAAATTCTAACCTTAGCTGCTGATAAACTATCCATGCCAAGGTAACGTAACATTAGTTGTGTGGTTGACCCATTTACTATAAGTGTTAAAAACACAGTTCCACCAGTGAAGAAAACAAACTATACAATCAAAAAACAATTGAGTCAGTTCACAAAGACAAGTAAGTTATCAAGGATTTCTGGTTGTGATGAACTAGCAAAATCTTAGAAGAGTCATGCATTTGAAACTTATAAGTGTTACATTAATCATAAATTGGAAATCATACCAGTGTTCCTGTCTCCGGAGTCAACTCAATTGATTTTCCACTCGAACGCTAAACCAATAAAAAATTTAATAAATAGAAAGTTTAATTACAAACATATGGACATGCATGTTGATGATAGCCACATATAGCATGCTTTTTCCTTAACTTTCTTAACATAAATTATTAAGCATAACAATTTCTGTAGAATTTGTTCTGGAGAATAGATAGATATGTATCCTTAAGTTGGTAATTAATTATGATGCACCTTTAAATAGAAAATTTCATTTTGAATTACTTTTTTTTAAGACTAATTCCAAGATACTATCCTATGTGTTTGAACTTGTTTCAATAAACAAGTAAAGATAGGAAAAGAAAAGGAAAAAATATATAAAGGCTTAATTGCAGTTTTTGCCCTTTTGGTGACATAAATGTGAGATTTTGATTTCTTAGGTTTTATTGTGCCAATTTAGTCCCTCGAGATTCTTCAATTAACAATCAAGTTCCCCTATCGTGATTTGACATTACCTATTTGCTCAAAATTAAAAGCAATTCAGTTTGCAGATCATTGTTATCATAACCATATTAATTTAACCACGATAATTGTCAATACAACAATTGAGTGAATACAATTGAAAAAACCTTTCTATGTCAATTTAGTTCAAATATTGTGTTTTAAGGTTATACATTGTATTTAGTACAATCATGCATGCGTAGTAACAGAAGGTGGACTTTAAGTTTTATCAACCTGAAAAAACCATCGCAAGGTAAGATTTGTACCACTTACTTATTATAATTTGGTCATATCTATAGCTAAAGTGGGATCTTCAACCCACCTCTCATGTTAAGGACTATACATCTTAAGCATGGGAATAGATATTTATGGATAGTTTGATAATGGCCCAATAGTAGGTGGGAGAATTGGCCCAACAAACCTCACTAAGATAAACTTCGATACCATCTTAGGAAATAAGTTTTAAGTGTAAATTAACCGCACAAAAACTGACTGGCAAGATGAGATTTGCACTCGATCATACACTTTCGTTTGAACATATCACTAGCCAATATGGGATGCCTACCAATTGTTGGATTAAAAGAGTACCGATAAGCCAAAAGCTATAGCTGATAATCATGACACAACTTTTTCTACTTAAGAGGATAGCAGCCTAGCAACATTATTTGATTATGAGTTGATTTATTTTGAATATAGTGAAAACTAGATATAGGGTTAATATCCATTGTATTGAAAAAACACATAGGGTAATGTATTTATAAAGAAAATATGGGCTAAGCCAAAATAAACATACTTATGTAAAATAACATAATACACAATATTGATATAAACAATGCATTCCTAATCGGGATCTTGAAGAAGAAATATACATGGAGATACTACCTGGGTATACGGGACAGATTGAGGCCAACATAGTTTGCAAACTAAAAAAGGAGTTATGCTGGTTGAAACAGTCACCTAGAGCATGATTTGGGAGATTCACCAATGTTATGACAAGTCTTAAATACAAACAAAGCCAAGGAGACCATACTTTATTCATCAAACATTCTAATTCAAGGGGAGTAACAATACTATTGGTCTACGTGGATGATATAATTATTACTAGGAATGATAAAAAGGACCAACAAACGTTAAGCCAGTGCCTTACCAAGGAATTCAAAATCAAGACTTTAGGTAAGCTAAAATATTTTTTAGGGATTGAAGTAGCCCATTCCAAGAAAGGAATCTTCATATCCCAACAAAAATATATCACTGATTTGCTACAAGAAACAAGTAAAACCGCCTGTAAACCTGCAAGTACACCTGTTGATCCAAATATAAAGTTGGGAAGTGTAAAGGAAGATGTTTTTGTGGACAAAGAAATGTACCAATGTGGGAAGACTCATTTACCTATCTCACACTAGGCCAAACATTGTCGTTGTTGTGAGCTTAGTTAGCCAATTTATGCACCAACCAAAGGAGGCATGTTTACAAGTTGCGCTTAGAATACTCCAGTATTTAAAAGGAACTTCAGGAAGAGGAATTTTGTTCAAAAGAAATAAGAATGCTAGTCTTGAGGCATAGAAGGTCAACTATGGGACATTGTACCTTCCTTAAATTAAGTTCTTTATTTCATCAGAAAAAAAAAAAATCCAAAAAGCACCTAGCTCACTTGTAAACAATGATAAGTACAGATAATAAGGAGCTCTCTAAATTTGCATTATTAGTCAAAGAATACTTGCCTTAACTGATAACGAAAGTGCCAAGGCAACTGCCCCTCGCAATCCTGACCAGATGAGAATAATAGCTTCTTTCCAATCCAAACCATATCCAAAATATCTAAGAAAGGGAAACAATACTCCAACAACAATGCATCGAGACACTTGTACATAAACATAGAGAAGCAAGAGGTGGGTCCATGATGTTCCTAAAACAGACCCAATAATTTGTATTCACTCTTCTTGGCATAACAACAACATTAAGATGATAGCAAGAGCAATGCAAAACATAGTGCTTAAATATACGATTAAAAGGTAACAATTTAAAGAAATTATAGTCTATCTATGGACTTGCCAAACGCCCCCACTAACTCGGAGTACATAAAAACTATGAAATACAGATTCATCAGCACATTCACCCAAGATTGTCATAAAACTCCCATTTATTTAACACTATTTTCATGTATTTGCATTCAATATACTTCATGGCACACATTTTCCCAATATGAGAATATATGAGTTGATTCTTCAAGTAATACTACCATGATAGAAAACATTGTTGTCACCAAGTATTCCTTCAGCTATGACAACTCCACTGCAAAAAAAAGATGAAATGAAAATATTAAGGGAAGTGATTTAACAGTCAGAATGTCCTACATTTGTTAAACCAGAAAAAAACATATTTTCTATCTTTTCAATCCAAAACCATTAAAAGCCTGATTCACAAGTTATATCAATTGATTATAATTTAAGATTCGAACCAAGCCCTTACCTCAAAATGAAAATTAAGGTATTAGCTATATAAGCAATCATTTCCCTGGACAAAATAAATAAAAGGATTAAAACACAATTACATTTTGACTACAAAATATAAATACAGAAAATAAGAGGATTTCATATGACAATATTAGGAGGGACCTTGCTGCTCCAGCAGGCATATATAGTAATTAACTGTTTTAGCTTCAAGTTAGAATTTTCTTTTCTTGTGTCTTAATAGATATAGACTACTAAGACGGACAAAAAATCAATACATAAAAGAGGACAGGAAATCTACTTAATTAAACAGAACACTGATTTATTATTGAAAAATACATCAAAAAGTAGATCCCTCCTATCTCTCCACATGTCAGACCCCCAAAAGTATAATAATAATAATAATAATTTGTTCAAGCAGATGGATTGTCGGGCTGTGGGACAGAGAAATTGTTCGTGTAGTCTCACATTTCATACTATTAGAGATCCGACATCGATTAGCATTATATAAGTGAAACATAACCCTCATCTCACAAGCTCATTTTATGGAGTTGAGTTAGACTCTAAAAATCTAAGATAGTATAAAAGTGTATCTTAGCAGTTTTTGTTAGGCCTAACAAGTCACCCACTATTTGAATGATACCAAAAAACTCATAGATATCAAGTATTGCAAAGTTCATGTTCAAGATTGTTAGAATAGGTCTTAAATAGGCTTTATTGAAAAGTTGTTGTGTACTCTAGATATGACCCTAGCCAATGGATCTAAAGTAGCTTCCCAAAAAATTTTTCTAGCTTTCCTTTATGCTTCTTTGAACTCAAAACTTGTTCTCTTTGTTTATGTTTGTCCTTTCAATCTCTTTTATTTAAGTCAATCAACCAAAACCATTGAATTGTTCAATAACCTTTGATGCCAACTCTATTTTTATACAGGAATGTGGTACAAGTTGACTAATTGGAGAAGGACATGAATCTAGAGGCTTATACTACTGGCACAAGCTCATCTGTGTCTTGTTTTGCATCCCCATCTCCTAAAATTTTACATGAATGATTAGATCATTATCACTTGTTAAAATTAAAGAGATGGTTCTTGAACTTAGTAGACTTCAAACTTTAAAATGTGAATCATGTTAACAAGGAAAACAGTTAGGTCTTCTTTTCCTAGACATTTTGAATCTTGGTGTAACTCTGCTTTTCTGATCATCCATTATAATATTTTGGGGTCAAGCTGTGTCTCATCTTTTGGTTTTAGATATTATTAGTTTTATTGATAAGTATTATAGACGTACTTGGATTTATTTAATGAAAGACTGTCTTGAAGTTTTGTCTATCTTTATGTGTTTTCTTAATGATATTCAAAATCAGTTTGGCAAAGTAATCGAAATTCTAAGGAGCGGTAATGCTAAAGAAAACTTCACAAAATCTAAAGTTGAGTGATAGTGTTTAGAAAATTAATATACTTCACAAATAATTTGTTTTTATTGCTTTTGTATCAAAGGTACACAGAAAATTCTTGTTCACAAAAAGTGTACACAGAAAATTAGAAGAAAAAAACTCTTATAAATGAATTTAATTTCTACTCACGAGGACAGTAAAAGGCATACCAAAAGTGATGTAAGCTTTGTTGACTTTCACCCTTAAAAGCTGTTCTTGCAAATGCTGAATAAAACCTGTAGAAAGATTTCAATAATCAGATTTCAGAAAAGAGATATTAGTCATTGCATACTAAAGGTCAACTTACATCCCTAAAGACATCACCGTCAAAACACCTGAGACACCTGAACCCTCCTGGGCCTGTAATAGATTTTGATCATTAATTTCTTCATGCACAAGATTGAAGTAACTTACGATAACACCAATACATCCATGAAATTAGGGTTATAAAACCAATGCTTTCTACTTTTGTAAGCAGTAATAATCAAATATAATCCCTAAATTTAATAAAAGATGAATCCAGATTTTTTGAAGGGTACTTACAGTGAAATAAGCAATGTAGCTAACAGCAAATGTTAGAGCAATTTCAATCACTGTATCATTAAAAATAAACCCTAGCCACAAAACAGATGCAATCCCAAAAGCAAGACCCATCCCTACACTGGACCGAGCAAAGAGTCAAATGAGTGAAGATATCTTTTGCAACTAGTGCAACAAAAAGGTAGGTGAAAACCTACGCTCCAAGTGAAACTTGTGCTAGAAATTTTATTATAGCAGCCCAATTGAAGGTCTCTCCAAGAACCATCCGATAGAAAAGAGTATAAACCACAATAGCCGTCCTGGACAAGAATGAAGATTAAGCTTTTGACAAATGCAAATACAAAAAGAAACATACATTTATTTAAAAACCATCTGTCACTTCTTACAATATAGACTCATTTGGAAAAACACAAATTCATTTGAAGAGTAGATGTTAGTTAAAGCAGTGCAAAGAGTACTAAAAATACCCATCATTCATCAAGGATTCCCCTTCAATTATGGTGCTTAGTTTTTTGCTGGCACCAAGATCTTTCAACAAAGCCACAACAGCAACAGGATCTGTAGCACTCAGAAGTCCCCCAAGCAATAGTGATGTTTTCCAACCCCAGTTGTATGGAAAAGTAAGCTGTGTCATGTCAAATGAGCTATAATTATATAAGAGAAATGATGAAATCTAAACACATCAGCTCACATACCTTCATGACAACTCCAAGACAAACAGTTGAAAGCGCAACACCAGGACCAGCTAGTAAGATCATTTGTGCAAGACACCTCTGCATTCAGCCCAAAGTGCATCTTGTGTTGGTAACATTTAGCAATTGACTTATATTATTACAAAAAAAAAAAAAAAAAAAAAAATCTAGTCTGCTCCCTGTTTAGCAGCATTTAATGTTAGCTATGTCTAACCTCGTGGATTTAATTTCTACATCTTCCATCACGATAATTATGAAATAGTTATTTAGTCTCATTTTGTGCATTAAAGTTTTCAGAGTAATTGAATTAGAAATAGTTATTTTCTTGGTCAACTTTTAAGTTCATCTCCTTTAGTTTATATACCTTTTCTTAGAATATTTATATCTCAGTTTTCTTACATATATAAGATAGGAAATTATCATAACAGAGAGAAACCATCACTTATAAACCACTACAAAATTGCACTCATAGAAGAATCCAAGAAAAGAAACCTTAATTTGGTGAACTTCCATTAAGAATGAGCTTTCAAATAGGAGAGCAGGAAGAAAAACAGCTAACAGAAGGTCTGGATCAATCTCTGACCCTGCATATAAAAAATATCAATTACTTCAATTATTTTTAAACAAGAAGCTGAAGAATGAAGCTTTTAAATTGAAAATATTCTAAAATGCCAGTATACTCAAATGCTCCGAGGCTGTACATTGAAAAGCCTTTTCTCTTTTATTGCTAAGCACACAAGTTTCAAACTAACTAGAATAAAAACATAACAAACTTACAAAGACGAATTCCATCTCCAATCTTTCCCAGCCGATGATGAGTACCATATTCTGTATAGAGATGCACAATTAATCAGTTAAGTTATTAACATTAAATAAAAAAAATATATATATTATACGAGAATGCCAAAAAGGAGTAAGTTTAAATGAAAAGAACAGTTAAGAACACTGTTCAAAGGGAAAAAGTTAAACAGTGAAGAAGGCCTATCTTTCAGCAGTCACTGTTAGTATTTAAAGGTTGTGAAAGGAGTAGTTGATAAGGTAGAGAAAATGTAGAGATAGTAGGATGTAGAAGTAGTAGTTGGAAGAAGTGTAGTAGTTGTCTTAGTTGTTGTAGATGTTGGCTTCTTATTTGGCTTACTTACAAATGATCCAATCACTCCTATTTATACTAGTGGCACCTCCTTAACCAATGGTTAGGATCTTGCCACCACAACATTAATCTAAGGGTCATTATTCATCTTCTAGA
>NC_028357.1:23938756-23990371 GCF_000741045.1 Vigna radiata var. radiata
ATCCCTAGATATTTTTATACATCATTCTAGAATCCTTCTAGATAGGATATTTCTAGAATTCTATTTTGGACCCTCTTTAGTTTTGGGCCTTCTCTAGTCTTGGGCTTTTATCTTTTAGGCCCAATTTACATTCTAACTCTTTTTTCCTAGGAGCTTCTCCATTCTTCTAGAATTTGCATTACACTTTAACAGTCACATAGACAGGCAGAAAATAGTTTTCCATCCCTAAGAAACCTATGAAAGGACCATTTTCTTAGGAATAATTTTCATGGCCAGGATTTTAATTGAGAAATGCAACATTTTCCAATATAGCAGGAACGTTTTCAGAGAGCCAGGTAACCTCTGATGAGGCAGAGAACGGAGCAAAATTATAAAAAGAAATGATAACCAACATAGAATAAGTTTAATACTTTCTACTAAATATAAACCTCAAGAAAAAATTTTGACAACATTTTCTAAGTCTTTCAAGTCTCCTTTAGAATGTCATCAAACCTGGTGAGCTAGGTGTCGTTCCTAAGATTTGTACCTCAGATTAGATGGTTATGTATGAATATAACTAGTTACAACAATGAGTCAGTAATTTACAAAAGAGTTCCATGAAAAGATCTTTTCTGATCTATATTGAATTCCCATGATTTTCTGCATATGTTTAAATGTCTACACGTCCTCGGTTGGAGCTTCAAATAAGAAGCTCAAAAAGATCAAATCAGAATTAAATAAGTAATGTATATAGAATCAAGAAAAAGTAAAAGTTCAACTATTAACAGTTTATTTTCTTTTCACTTCCCTTTGCTTGCAGATACTCTCTTTTTCTTCTCCAAACACGGTGAAAAACACCATCTCGGCCCCATGTTCTTACAAGTCTATGATTGGGATCTAAAGATTAAAAATGAACATTTTTCAACATCCTACCCGATTCGTTTAAATTCTATTCAGTGTTTGTCTGAAACAGGAAAAGGACAAGTTCAAAGGGTATGTCTCAATTTTTCTGCAGTGACCTATCGCCCTCCATAGAAAGTCAACACCCCAGACGAAGCCATTGGACACTAAAAATTGTCTTTTTCCTTGCTCTTTAATCGTAATCACACCAAACCCAGTCAAAGAAATCCAAGATTAAGTGGTTTATTCTAGAAACCAAACTATTATAACAACATCAACATCAACAGTAAAAAACGATGATAAAAAAGAGAAGGGTAGGACCTAAAGATCCAAGTGCAATGCCAATTATGAGCAAGGCAACGGTGTAAGGAACTCTAGTCCCACGCAAGAGGTGCCTACAAGCAATCCCCAGAGCCAAACTGAGACCAAAGAAGATCACTGCATCTGCTGGACTGGACTGTTCCTCTGAAGAGGAAGGAGCAGAAGCATCAGAGACAACAGAAAGGGAAAAGGAAAGGGAAAGCGAAACGGGTTGTTGCTCTTGGTGTAGCTCCATTTGCGGCAGTGGTGATGACGAGAGATGAGAACTGGGAAGTCCCTATTATCAGGTTCCTGAGGATCAACCTGAAACAGAGACACGTGCAAAAGAGAGAGAAGGTTGCATTTTGTTTATTCCTGTGGAATCTAGCCGCTGAATTAACAGTGATAATGTTCTACACGACAAAACAATGTGGCGGAGATTATAGTTTGTTGACTAATGACTACCACAGCACAATCAAATCATTCTGAAAAAAACATGAAGTTAGAGAAAAATTGTATTGAGTGGATTTGATGGTAATTTTTTTTGCTGTTTATTTGAGTGAATTTGAAAGTAAACAAGGGTGAATTTTGAAATAAAATTTATGAGAATTGGTGTAAGATTTAGTTTATATGACAGATTAAAAAAATTTATTTCAAACCTCCAAATTCACTTAAATAAACAACAAAAAAATATTATTCTCAAATTCACTCAATCACTTTCTCCCTCTCACCTCCTCCTATCATTCCAAGTAAGAAGAAGATTTCACGTTCCAATTTTGAAATGAAAAGACATAAGTTGGGAAAGTATACTTTATTAAATATAGTTAGTTAGATTTTACTACAAAGATGAGTTATCAAGAGAACCAATAGAAAACTTATGAACAAATGTCTATTCTACTGGTACCCTGAATACGGAATCTTTTTCCATTTCCACCTGTTAGCATCGTGCACAGTAAATTAATGGGTAGGGCATCTCTATCTATCGTTTATTCTTCTTCGTTCTTGAAAATTAAAAATTTATTTATTCTAAAATTAAATGTATTTTTATTTTTAAATTATTATAAAATATTGTGTCTTGTTTTAAATAAAATCATTTTATCATTTAAAATATTTTCCTATAAAATTCATATTTTATCATATATCATTTGTTAAAAGAATTTATCTTTAAATACCTTTACCAGACTATAAGTCAGCCTACTTGATTGCTTTTACTTGGTTATAAGTCGGTCTCATGTTTTTATCACAAACCGATCTTATAAGAACAACAACTCGTTACTTCTACTTGGCTATAAGGTGACGTATATGACCACAATTAGGGGTGGGCAAATCAACTGCTAAGAACTGTACTGAACTAAAAACTGATTTGTTTAAACTGAACCAAACGGTTATAGTTCAGACAAACTGAACTGTACTATACTAAATTATACTAAACTACAATATAAACTGAACTGAACTACTAACTGAATTGTAAATTGTACTAAACTACAATATAAACTGAACTGAACTACTAACTGGATTGTAAATTGTACTAAACTACAATATAAACTGAACTAAACTACTAACTGAATTGGAAACTGCATTAATTTTAACTACTATACCATTTTTATTTTTTTAAGAGGAAAAATATTCTTATTAGAAAGAAAACAAACATCTGAGTATATAAATTAATTAGTTTATGTATAAATTTGTTTGTAAAATCTCATCTCATTAATTTTTAAGATATAAACTACATGTAGTTTATAGAAAAAAGAAACTTTTTTTTTCTTCCATAAATATTTTTGGATAAAGTTAATGTGGTTCTACTAATTTAAAAAGTATATGAATAGAATGAAAAATAAAATTAATATATTTAGTACAATTTATATGAACTTCATCTAATACCGAATGCGTAAAAAGATAATGTTAACAATCAAATAGTTAAATTTAATTTATTTGAATTAACATATAACAAATTAAATTTAAAGATAAATTAACTCAACGTTTTTCACTTTTGTAACAAAGTAGACAATTCTTTTTAATAAATTTACTTGTAAATAATTACATAAGAGAAAAAATTAAAAAAAAAAAAACTATAGTTATTTTAGAACGAAGTGATTTTTTAAGACAGTACAGTTAACTAACTAAACCGAAAATTTATTAAGTTCAGTTTCTAAAAAATGAACCATAAAACAATATATTTAAGTTATAGTAAAAATGGTTCAGTTCTTTTTAGTATAATATAGTACAGTTTACTGTAGTACAATACAGTTCAGTATTTTTTGCCCAACCCTAACCACAACTACATGACCATAAATCGTCTTGTTCGACTATTTTGTAACTTAGTAAAATATTAATCGAACAACTGGCTTATGAGATAAATGAATCACTAGGCCCACTCAACCCATATAGGTGAAGGCCAACAAACATCATAATTATCTTATAAATAGTACAATCATCGAGGTAAATAATTTCCATTCATTATTACAACATTAACTATTATCCAATGCACTCAACTAACTTGAGTGTCGGAATGTCTTCTACAGGCACATCAATCATCCATCTTGTGGAGGACAAGTATTAAGAGGAGGAAGGAAGAATGGTTAAAAGGAAGAGAAGATTGAGGAAGTTCATGAAGTTAAAATCTCTCCATAGGATATACTCGAGTCTATAAGAACAATAGCTGACGAAGAGAAGATTGAAGAAGTCCGTGAAGTTAAAGTCTCTTCACAAGATATACTCGACTTTGTAGGAATAATGGCACACATCATGGGGGCAGAGGTATATACTGTGAAGAAAGATTTATGTGATGCCTAGGAGAAGTAGGACGACAAGCAGAAGAGAAATTGGAAATCCCTTCAGTGTGATGGTTATGCTAATGGTGATGCAGAAGGACTTTCTCAATGGGTTTTGACCATGTTTGTCCTCGACAATGTTTCCTTGATCGGTTTGGAGTCGACTACTCTCAGCCAAGTTTGGCTTCGATGGCTCTCGGCCATGTTCGACCTCTCAAGCTCTCGACCTTGTTTGGTCTCGATTGTTCTTGACCTTGTCCGGCCTTGATGGCTCTCAAATTTGTTCGACCTTAACACATCTCAATCTTTTGACCTCTTTGGCTCTTAATCTTTTTTGGCCTCGAAGGTTCTAAGCCATGTTTGGCCTCAACGTCTCAGTCTTGTTCGCCCTCTCCACATCTCAACCTTGTTCGGTCTCCCCAACTCTCAGCCTTGTTCTACCTCGTCGAACCTTGACCTTGTTCAACCTCGACGGTTCTTAACCTCGATGACCCTTGGCCTTACTCAGCCTTAATGACTCTCGACCTTGTTCGGCTTCAGCACATCTTAAACTTGTTCAACCTCTCCAACTCTCAACCTTGTTTGGTCATCGATCATGTTTGGCCTTGACGGCTCTCGACCTTGTTTAGCCTCAGCACATCTTAGCCTTTTTCGGCCTCCCTAATTCTCAACCTTGTTCGGCCTCATCAGTTCTCGACCTTGTTTGGCCTTAACACATCTTGACCTTGTTTGTTCTCTCTAGATCTCGATCTTGTTCAACAACTTCAGCTCTCGGCCATGTTTGGTCTTGACGGCTCTCGGTCATGTTTGGCCTCTCCAACTCTGGATCATTTTTGGTCTCAACGGTTCTTGGCCTTGTTCGACCTCTCTAACTTTTGACCTTGTTTGGTCTCGGTGGTTCTCGGTCATGTTTGGTCTTGACGACTCTCGACCTTGTTCGATCTCAACACATCTCAGCCTTGTTCGACCTCCCCAACACTCAACCTTATTCGACCACGTCGACTCTGGACGTTTTTCAACCTCAACAATTCTCGGTCCCGATGGCTCTCAACCTTGTTTGAATTCATCACATCTCGACTTTGTTCGATCTCCCCAACTCTCGTCCTTATTTGGCCTCGAAGGTTTTAGGCCATGTTTGGCCTCGACGGGTCTCGGCCCTGTTCAGCCTCAGCACATCTAGGCCTTGTTTAGCCTCCTTAACTATCCGCCTTATTTACTCTTGGCCTTGTTTAATCTCAACATATCTCAGCCTTGTTTAGCTTCTTTGGCTCTTATTTTTGTTCATCATCTTCAGCTTTGGCCGTGTTTGGCCTTGACAGATCTTGACTATGTTCGGCCTCTCCAACTCTTGGCTTTGTTTGGTCTCTACAGTTCTCGGCCTTGATGGTTCTCAACTTTATTTGATCTCATCACATCTTAGCCTTGTTTGGTCTCTCTAGCTCTCGTCCTTTGTTTGGTCTTGATGGTTTTTGATCATGTTGGACCTCGACGACTCTCAACCTTATTAGGCCTCAACACATCTTGACCTTGTTCAACCTTCCCAACTCTCAGTCTTGTTTGGCCTCTCGACTCCCAAACTTGTTCGACTTCATTGGCTTTTGGCCTTATACGGTTTCGACATTTCTCGATATTGCTTGGCCTTTATGACTTTCGATCGTTTTGACCTTAGCACATTTCGATCTTATTTTGCCTCTCTAACTCTCGGTCTTGTTTGGCCTAGAGAGTACTCGACCCTCTCGAGCATCTTCAGCCTCATCCATACTTGTTTTGCATTTCTAGCTCTCGATCTTGTTAGGCATCATCGTTAGCTCTCGATCTTGTTCGGCATCATGGATATCATATAGGTGTGAAGTTTCAAGGTTAAAAAAGTGTTGTAAATAATCAAAGTATTTGGTTTATATTTTTAGACAATTAGTTTTGTTGCATTCATTGTTTTCTGTACTGATACATGTACACTCGCATTAACGAGAAAAGGGCCATAGTTTTCTCTGCATTACCTGTGTCTGCATATCCTGTGTTTGCTCTTTTTATCCAAAATG
Organism: Vigna radiata var. radiata; assembly: GCF_000741045.1. NCBI lineage: Eukaryota > Viridiplantae > Streptophyta > Magnoliopsida > Fabales > Fabaceae > Vigna > Vigna radiata. The sequence continues at coordinate 23,944,746 of NC_028357.1, forward strand.
GAATAAATTGAACTCTGAAGAATTTTAAAAGTTGGTTAAAAAGTTTATTTTGAATTAAAGATAAAATATTCAGAAGGATTGTGTTAATTTTTAGAAAGTTACTTGAATTTCAAATATGTTAAAATAGAAATAAAGAAGAAACATAAATTCACGCTTACATTAAATTGACATCTAGATGCCTAATCACTTTTATCATATCAATCCGCTAACATTCAAAGTATCGAAAGGTTCTATCATAAGAAACTAGAATGAAAAATACCACACACCAATATATTGAACTCTACAAGATCTTTTACAACCTGTTACAAAATTTTGTCATAAAAACCACACTTTAACGGTCCTAATCAAGAACTTACACATAAAAATGCATTAAAAAGGAACAAATTCAAGTGGAAAAGAAAGAAATAATAAAAAAAAATACTCAAAGGTAATCTCCAAGATAACTTTTTAACTAATAATCTATGTTTTAATCTCATAAAGAAACTAAGAAATATGTTTACACAACTATAGAACTCCCATTAATTGTTTAATTTATTTTGAAACATGCTCAATTTGGTTCAGCAAAAATAATTTAAAATAAATTCATTATATACTTTGTAGTATTAATCCATTAAAAAAAATTAATCCATTAAAGTTTCTTCACATCCATCGTAAGATGAAGAACATTTTTAATGAATTAATTTAAGTCTATAATATTAAAACTATTAAAAAAAAGTGTCTTCAAGTGATTTAAACCATTAAAATTCATTAATTTATTAAATCAACATCTGCACTAGCTCAAGTGCCCTTAATTAAATTTCATTGAGCAAAGTTGGATTTTAGTACATTAAAATGTTCTTCTTGTTTTGCCAATAATTTTAAACCATATGAAATCACTTATATAAAGATTAAAATATTAAACTTGAAATCAGACATTCAAATCAAGTCACAGTCATGTGACATTAGTTGGTAGGGAGAATAAAATATTTTAACTTTTGAATCAAAATATCTAATTTGGATAACAAATTGTTTTTTAAAGGAATTTGCTTCTCTCCGTACTTTTCTACATGTTTTTTTGTATTTTATGGTTCCTAGTCCGAAGACAACATAAGACACTACGAAAGATAATACTATGTTTAATATGAGCAAAGTCTAATAAAAATACAAACGATGTAAGTCTGAGTACTAGTGTTCAACTAATTTTAGCACTTCATTGTTAGCAAAAAATTAAAGACAGAGAGTTTTGATGATGTACAGAATTACACAACACATGATTCAAGAAGACAAATTGAAGATCTCTTATTATTGAAAGCTTTTGTAATAATCATAGTTGATGTATTAGTGCTCAAAAATGTAATAGGGTTTGATTCTTGTACTCTCTATATGATAAATTGCTGTTTAGAATCAAACACAAGCGGTTTTAATCGATTAAACCTAGTTTTAATCGATTAAAACGAGGCTAGCACTGAAAACCCAAATGGCTCTGGAATAATCGATTAACACTAGCTTTAATCGATTAAAATCTGGATTAATCGATTAACACTAGCCGTTGGTGGTTTCAGGTTTGAAAAACTAGCCGTTGTACTCATTTTAATCGATTAATACTAATATTAATCGATTAAAGGCATTAAATGGCCAGTTTTCGTAAAATGGAAGAGTATTGGTCTGAGTCTATAAATTGGCTCACTATTTCTTTCGAAAACAACTCTTCCCTTGTGCTTGAAACATCTGATATCATTGAGAACTTAGTGTTTGTACTGAAGCTAAAGAAACTCTTGTCTGCAAAGCTGAGGAGTGCTACTGCGATGACAAAGGAATAGCTTGCTCATCCTTGGTGCGTCTGAGGAAGTGCTTGGAAGAGAATCATCCTTCGTGAAGTATTTGAAGGAGGTGGTCATCCTTTGTGAAGACTCAAAGGAGGTGTAAGTTCATCTCTTGTGGTTTCAAGAGAGGTGGTATTCTAAACTCTTACAAGTTAATTTTCTGCGTGATTATTAATTGTAATTGTTTTGTGTTTAGTGGAAAAAGGTTTATCTTGGTTTTGAGATAAGTGACTCGACGTAGGATCTTTGTGATCTGAACCAGGATAAAATCACTTGTGCAATTTTTCTCTCTTCCTTACTCTATTCAATTTAGTTTAATTATCTGCTTTGTAAGTGAATTTGAGAAAAATAATAAAAGGCATGAAAAAGGCATATAACCAATTCACCCCTCCTCTTGGTTTGTTATCCCACGCTAATAATTCTGTTGCAGCGATTCTATCATTCATATCATATTTCATCAAATAGCATATAATATATTTATTTGTATTTATAAATCAAAATACTGGTTTTACCTATATTTTTCTCGACCAACTTCTCCACGTATATTCTTGTTTAAGAATAGGTAAAAACATCTCTAATTAACCAAAACCATATATATATATATATATATATATATATATATATATATATATATATATATATATGGTACAAACAAGTAAATCCATGAGAATTTAGTCCAAAGTGGATAATATCTTATCAGTATGGAGACTTATGTGTGTTGAACCTTCCTACGATATATATAAAACATATTTTATCAACTAAAAGAGTTTGTTTTCGCGATAAGACTTTTTCGAAAACTTGTATAATCAACAAGTTTTTCCCAGTAATTAAACATTTTTATAATTTACTAGGATTGAGTCACTAGTCGGTCGAATCGTGAGAAGCACAACCCTCTGTGCAACTCCAAAGACCAAACCTATGGAAAAGGAAGATAGCACACCCACGTTGCACCAACATACTCACGGTCAAATCCCACACTAGAGGGCGCGACGTCTTGCAATGTGGGTCTTAAGCCATCGATCTTCATCAATATTTATAATTTTACTATTAGCAAGCTCTTATTATTCGATATTAGTCAGAAAAGCCTCATTCGTTTCATACCGAATGGTAGGTGCCTATGAGAATCTGCACGTGCTTTTTACTATGTTATCCAATTGTGAGAATGTCTCCGACAAGCAAAAATAGGTATCTGTAGGCGGTATCCTGACCCAGTGAAGAACGTGATTATTAAATGATGAATGCAAGTTTTGATATGGGAAACATAGTATTTGGTACCCGATATTTGGTACGCACTAATGAACATTGAACTTACCCCTTTAGTAGTACAATCGTTGGTATTCAGTGGATAATCCATCCTTCGTAGAGTATCCAATGATCATCTTGTCAGTTGTACTGGCTACAAGTTATTCTAGTTACTATGTACCCAGTAAATGGTATCCTATTAGTGTCTTATGTAACTTATTTAAAGGCAGTAATTGGTAGGGCCGAGGGGTCTTTGACCACATGCAATACACCAACTCCCTAGTCTTTTCATGTCTTAAAGGCATGCAAAAAGAAAATTTGTTATCTTTGGCCATAACCTTATGCGTTTAATAGCCCCTTAGCCTCCAAGAGCATAATGAAGAAGAAGTTTGAATGATGGGTTGTCAAATATGAGGGGATGTGACTGATAGGAAAGGAAGGAATAATTTGGAAACCAAAGCGTTGCATTGAATGAGACGTTTTGTGGGCTGTCTTATGATGGGTTTGACCTATTAGGTCAGAAGATGAACTGCCACCATCGTATTATAAATAGGCGGTGAGGTTGACCATATTTCGCTACCAAGTTATTTGAGAGATTTGTTGTTTTCGTGATTGTGAGAGAGGTACATTGCTTCTGAAGCATGAAGTAGTCGTCTATTGCAAAAGATATATCGGGATAACATCCTCCTTAAGTCTGGAAGTGAGCATGGAGGTAATCAGATTGGGTCGATGCCTAGGTCTAAATATAGTTTTTGGAATGTGTTTATTTGAATTGGATGCATCAATTTGCTATTTCATTTTAACTGGTTGATCTTTTGATGGGTGTTATTGAATTACGTTCTGAAGACACCAATTTGTTGATAGATTAAAATTAATTGCTATGTATGGTTCATAGTCTTTGGTTTTAGCTTGTTGAGTACTCTTTATTTTCTTGTTTTTAGCTTGCGTCAAAACCTTTGTTTCCTTTTTTGATCTTTTATGGTGTTTTTGAATTTAATCGTCTTGTGTAGAATAAAACTTACCTTAGGTCATTGTCTTAAGTTTGCTATTAATCGGTGTTGGTCTTAACACAATGTGACTTAATTTTTATTTTACTTTCATTTATGCTCTACCCAAGTTCCCCTACTAGGTACAAGGTGTACAAAACATGGTTGAAGTTCCCAACTATCGTGGGTGGATGTATGACTATTGTTGTAGTGGAAGGAGAAGTTTGAAGGAAACTTTTGTCGAAGGAGTTGAAGAGTTTGTCTAGATGATTATGTTCCCTTATAAGAATCAAGACTTGCCTAAGATAGCCAAGATGTTCATTGAGATCCTTGCTATACATTAAAATGTCATCAAAGTAGAATGAACCTTCCTATGAATTCCCTTAAGACATGGTTCATTAACCTCATGAAAGTGCTAGGGGCATTAGTCAAACCAAAAGGCATGACTAACCATTCATACAAACCTAACTTGGTCTTGAAAGCAGTTTTCTATTCACCTCTTTGTTTAGTTCTTATTTGATGATAACCACTCTTAAGATCAATTTTAATGAAGATGTTAGCCTCATTCAACTCATCCAGCATGTCATTTAATCTTGGAATGGGTTGCCTATACTTAAAGGTAATGTTGGTGTGGCCCTATAATTGATACACTTCCTCCAAGATCCATCTTTCTTAGGAACTAACAACATTGGCACTGCACAAGGACTAAGGCTCTTTTGTATCCACCCTTTTTTCAATAAGTCATCAACTTGTTTCTCTATTTCTTTTGTTTCAAGGGGCTGGTCCTATAAGCCGACCTATTGGGAAGGCTAGCCCCAGGAACAAAATCTATTTGATGCTCTATTCCCCTTAAAGGTGGAAAACTACTTAGTACCTCTTTGGGAAACAAATCATCAAACTCTTTGAATAACTTTAATGTAGCCTATTACATGTATCTGATGGACAAAATTCCTAGACTTGTTTAAAAATGATATTATTTTTTCCAATTAGTGGTTTATGGTCAAATACGTTAGGTGCTTTCTATTATTTTGGTCAAATATTAATGTTATTATGTAATTCAAAAAATATTCATACTATTATTATATATCAATTCACACGTTTTTCATTACATAATGTATTGTTAAATACATAAAAAACATTACCAAGAAATACTATGTTGACAAACTTTAACGAAAATTGTGACTTATTTGAACAACACATAAACATTCATAACTTCACTCATTAAGTCATTTATTAACATTACAAAACAGAATGATACAACCTTAACATCACATAACCTACAATTAAGTTAGCCTTAACAACATCCTAAACCAAAAAGCAACATGACAACCTAAACACATAAGTTATTCAATGTCAGTGACATCATCACTATGTTCATTATACCAACAATAAAATTCATTCCTACTAATAATGTGATCCTTTTTTTTTTAGAAACCCTTAGTGAATTTTCCAGATCATATATTTTCCTTATTTTCCTAATGGCAATAACATCCCTTTCATCAATATTTTCTTGAGCACACCATTTGAAATAGCACCACATCACATAAAAGGAACCACTTTGTTATTTAACAAAAAAATAACAAAGCCAATATTAATTACCCACAAATATTTCTATTAAAAAAATTGTATTATGAATCTAACCATGTAGTTAGGACAACCTCAAAATTGTCTACCAACATACTTTGAAGTTCTTGCTATTCTCACGAATGCAAGCTTTACATAATTGCAAATGGGGGTTAAGCCTATTCCCCTTGAAGCACAACCATGTGAGCAACTATAACTATGTTAGTCGTAACTATTACAGTAAAAGGAAGAAGATTGGGCACGAGACATACCTTACCAAGCAACACACACGATTTTAGGGGAGGAGTTTATACAATCTCTTTTTTCAAGCACGATAGTCATTCCTAATTACTTTCATGCAACTCAAACCCTATTATGCTATTTACACCCAATTTTGATTTCAAAATTCCTCATTAAAGATTGTAACACATACAAATTAAAATGGGCCACTTCATGAAAAGCAAAACACATCACACAAACAATACATTATTAACTATTTAACATTGTTACTAGAAAGGAGAAAAATGACCAAAATTGGTGAAAATTGAAACCCTATTGACTACAAAAAAGGACTAAATTGAATAAACTTAATAAAAGTTGAGACTACATTAATATTTAAAATGGAATTTCTTTTATTATGAACATAATGCATGCATGTGTTGTGATGGTTAAGTGAGAAGTGTGTGTCTCAAAAAGAGGTAAGAGGACTTTCGAAAATCAAAGAAAAATGATTGACTTGACGTGGTTGTTCTGGAAATTAAATTCTAACCTAAGATATAAAATAAAAAATTAAAATATAACTCAGAATTTAGTTTTCTGAAAATCAAATTCTGACAAAAAAAAAAAAAGTGTGATACTTATATAAATATAAGGCTTAAATCCTTAATTGGTTCCCATGTTAGGAGGGAATTTTTAGTTTAGTATCCGCTTTTAAAAGTGTATACATTGGGTCTCCATGTTTTGCAATTTGTGTCAATTTAGTGAATTAATGACACTTCAAACAAGTTTGTAACAGCAATTGAAAGGTGTCTAAATGTTCAAACAGATGATAAACATGCTGCAACTCAAAATGACTTGTCCACTTGCAATTTTCAAGCCAAATTGATGGTTCAAAGGGACTAAATTGAGACAAATTGCAAAACATGGGGATCCAATGTATACATTTTTAAAAACAGATACTAAACTGAAAATTCTCCTCTTAACATAGGAACCAATTAAGAATTTAAGCCTAAATATAAAGTATAATATGCTATCTCCTATTTTAAATGCAATCTGTGATATATTAGAAAAGAAAAAAAAATCGCCGCCACAATCGAGCAAGTACCTTTCATGCACTCATGCCCGCATGTTCAAAATTGCAGGATCAAACTTTATTAACAGCCTTTATGCTTTTTGCAGTGCAACAACTCTATGCAAAAGTCAGTCATCCATTAGCCTGAAGTATATTTATTTAAGGAATCAACTTTAGAAAAATATGATTATAAAATAAATTCACATGCATTAGGGTTCTAAGAAATTTAATATATATTTTTTGAGCATAATAAAGGTAAAAAAATTACGAAGTCCATATTATATTTTATACGTGACATAGGAAATAAACAGTAAAAAGGTAAGGGTGGTAATAGTTTGTGGTATTGTAGTTTGTCTTGTATAAAACAATTTCTTGCAATTTGATCAATTGACCATTCTTTTTATTCTTTTATATTTGAATAATGAACATGATAGTGTTTTATTTTTTATTTTTTTAAAAGTTAAGGATAAAATAAAATAGTGTTTTTATTGAAGCTTTTAGTAATATAAGTTAAGGATAAAATAAAATAAATGATATTATATTTATTTATTTATTAATAATATTTTGTATATTATTTTATTACTATTTATTAACATTGATTTTATTGTCATATATATATATATATATATATATATATATATATATAAGTTTACTTCGAAAAATAAAAATAGTTAAAACAAAGACACTAAGATCATGTTTGATAGATAAAAATACAAACGATGAGAAAAAAAGACTAAAATAAAAATACTTAGGGTTGTTTTTATTATGTTTTATAATAATTAAATCGAAAATTCTTTACCGAAAGCATAATCGTGAGAAATTTTTGATGGATTTAATTATTCTTTCAATGTCTTACATTCATCTAAATTTTCTATTTATGTTTGGCTTTTGTAATTTAATAATCTATCACATTTCTAATTTCACATATTGGTTAATTTATTCATCATCACGTGTAATAGAAGACAACTACATGTATTAGAAATACATAAAGTTACATCATGAGTGGAATGTACAAACAAAAGAGTCACTTATCATTTCAAAGGAAAACATTATCTTCGTCCTTTCACTGCTTTTGTCATGCACCACGAATTCTTCTTTATTTGTACTTTTGGTTAGTTCTTTCATTAATAATCTCTAATTGTTCAATCAATATCAAACCTACTTACTTGAATGCCTAGGTTTTGCTAGATGTAATGGCGTAGGCCAACTTTAATTTAATTTTCTTTTCCGTAAAATTAAATTGAATTGAGTTTAGCAAATCAAACATTGGATAAGGTTGAGTAATTTTTTTTCTCAAAAAAATACTATCTGCAATAATTCAAATAAACATTGGATTGTCTTTCTTGATATTTATAAACTAACTGCAATATTTATATATTGTATAAAAATATAAAATTACTTATGGTAAAATTATTAGAAAATGATAGTTTCTTTATGAATTGATTATTGAGTTGGGTTAATTGATATTAAAAAATTACAAGTATATTACTTAATTAATTTTAAGCAGTGTATTCATGTATCTCTATAAATGTTTTCTGCATTTCCATATATATAATAATCTGGAAAAGGATTAAGAGTTGATAAGGGTATTAAGCTAATGGGACCATGTTTTACAATTAAAAACACATCAACAACATAAATAGAAACTTTTTAAAATGTAAGGTGCAGGACACTGTTGATCATCCTCAAGCTCGACTGTTTGCACTAGAGGTAAGGAAAGCTTAAGTTTCTTTTTCGGCCTGTAGAATTAGAGTGAGTGTGAGTTAATTTCTGCTAAAATCGTAATATAATGTATGTGTAAAAATAGGAAATAGCATATTGCTGCTATTTGAATTGAAATTTGTGTGAAATTGTATGTTAGAACATTTAATTACGAATGTGATTTATGAGACTGTGAGACGACAATTAAGGGCTGGTGTTAGAAATTCATTAAAATGCCTAGAATGAGTTTTGGGTGAGTGAGTTGCGCAAATCTGCAGAATTCCATTCTGCAGATTCTGCAGACTCGCTGTGCGAGAGGATTTGCATAGCGAGCAACCCAGAGAGGTGCTCTTTGCTTGGGGCTATTCGCATAGCGACTACGTGCGCTATGTGAATCATTATAGAGGATTCCTCTCTGTTCAGTGAGTCGCGTTGCGAATTTGGTCGCCATGCTACTGGTAGGGGACTGGGAAATAAGCTAATTAATTAGAATAGTGCATGAAAGGCGCTCTGCGAGAGTGTGAGGCCTGCAGCCTCTGTGTGATGACTCGCATAGCGCACCCAATGCGCTATGCGAAAAACCTTAGGATTCGTCTTGCGACTTTGTGCGCTGAGTGACCAGGACCATTATGCTTTACCCTTCTCTTCTTTATTCTTGAATGATATTTAATTTATGACTTGTATATGGTTTGGCATGAGGGTTAATGGTATGTTTTAAATAATGAGAGGATGCTTATGATTAAGAAAAGCGAAGACTTTGTTAAATAAGACGTGATCACAATTCAAAGTAAGATCTCTAGGTGAGATCATTATAGTGTATAGAATGAATATATGAGGCTTCTTCATGGGGGGTTATCCTAACACTCTAATGGTCTTTCATTCTCACTTAGAGAGGATTGACGCATGTGGTGAGAGTAGTAGGAGGTCCTAGTGTAGGCGCTTCTTGGAGGCCTATTGCGCGGTAATGGACTAACACTTGTGTGTGGTAGGGTGAAACCCATTGGCAATGTCTTTGCAAAGCAGTAGAGGCCACCACAAGTGCACAACCCGCCCCAGATCGATATTTATTCTAAGTCCGGATGAGTCTGTTGTGTCATAACATTATAGGATACTTTACTTAGTTACTTGTATGAATATGATTTACTACTCTTATGCTATATGATAACTTGTATGCTTTTCAACCTAGCTTACCCTTACTCTTGTTTGTGTTGCATGTTCTATGTTCTTTCTCTTTGCAATGATCATCTACTTGAATATGAGCAAAGGGGGATGAGGCTTCATTGGAGCAGGCTTTGGATGAGGTTGATGTTGCCCCTAGTTCTTAGGATTCTTCTTAGGTTTTCCTTTAGTTGTCTACTCCATTTTGAGATACTCTTATGTTTGTAAAAAGTTTTAAAATTCTAGAGTTCTTTTGGAATGACTGCAAAATCGTAATATTATTATCCACCAATTCTAAACTACTTTATTATATTATAATTGTTGAATTCTATAATATTATATGTTTTGTATAAGATTTGGGATGTCACAATATACATAAAACTTCTTTTTTATTATTTTGGATTATAAATTTCAAAAAATATTTTTCAAAGTCAAAATGACGTTCAAATTGTACAATTTGGAAACCATCTTTATTAAATATTTTTAAATTATATAATACTTTTGGAGTGTGTAATTCAAAAGTCAAAAATTACTTTTGAATTATATAATATAGAAGCTATTTTAATAATCCTTTCAAATTTTGGAAGTCATTTTTCATTTGCAGATAGTATGATTTAATAATTGTTTTTACTTTTAAATTGATTAATTTAAATTCATTTTTGACATTTAGATAGAAAAGGTAAAAATGAATTTTCTTTTATATAGAAATGGAGGATAAAATTTATGGAGATGCATGAAGAAGCTCCTAAATCTAATTTGAGTGCATTATATAATTTTTAATCAATCTAACAAAATTTAACCTAATCATATTGGATTAGATGGGTTTCCGGGTTGGGTGCAAGATGTTAAACCTATATATTTGACTATTATCACACCCGTTAATTTGGTTCCTCTAACATGGTTTGGCCTGGACCCACGTGGATTGAGGCCAGAAAAGCCCACAAGGCTAAAAAACCTCTTATTGAAAAAGCCCACAGGGCTAAAATATTTATAAAATCCTTGTGGGCTAAGGCCAACCCGTGGACTTTTTTTTAGAATTTTATTTTATTTTAAATACAAAAAAATGTAATTAATTCTAATTTGTTGCAAATGTAAGTAAGTGTTATAAATTCTGAAAATGATCCAATTACATTTAATAGAAGAAAAATAGAATCAACTGTCCAAAAAATAGAATCCACTACAAGGAGCACTAAACAAATAGAAGAAAAATAGAATCCAAATCACAAAGAGACACCAACAATTTTTACCGTTGAAAACCCCTCAATGCAAAGATAAAAACCACGAGTCGTCCAAACTAAAGAAAAATCCACTATGATCAATAATAGCGTACAAAATAGTCTCCAATAATAATACCAAATGGTGTTTTCAATAAGCCAATTTAACTAAGTGCAAATGCTTAAAAATGAGAACAAAGAAGATGAAAATTCTCCAAAATAGGGCTTCTAGTGTGGGACCTATTTCTCCCAAACTTGACCTCCAATTCATAATCCGAACGGTCAGAATGAAGAACCATAAGTCGGAAATCCGCTGTCCAAAAATCAGCCCGATCCAACGGTGAACGACTTCACAGCGATGAAAACACCAGTACAGGTTTAGGATTATGCGGGAATGACTTTCTCTCTTCCTTTTTCTCTCACTTGGCTTTTGCCTCTCTTCAAATGACACTAATGTGCCCTACTAATCTGACCCATCTCCATTTAACTTAGTGAGACATAAAGATCCACATTATTTAGGTCTATTCTCCACATAGGAAAGGAGCCCAATAACTCAACAATGGTATCAGAGCCGATGGTTAGTCTTGGTGACCGGCTCAAACGAGTATAATGATCCCTATATCGAAAGTCTTCCTGGAAATGGGTTCCATGTAAGCGTGCCCCGTTAGGATGAACGGTGGTATGAAGGGTTACTCGTGGTTGTGATTGGATGGGAATGCTTTCGTTGGAGGGAGAGTGTACTAATGTGGAAGGGACTCACCTTGAGGGGGAGATTGTTGGGACTCCAAGTGTGAGTCTAAGTCCCACATTAGATAAAAATGAGATAGTAGAGCACTATATAAAGGTGAAAGACCCATTAACCCATTGCCTTAAGGTTTTGGGTAGAGAATGGTGTCAATCCCTTATGTAGTCGGACTCAAATGTTATTGATGTTTGTATCTCCTCGGTGAACCTCCCCCTCGATAGGCCCAACAATTTTAGCAACCAATTCAAAACCAAAATAGCTCCTGATACCTGGGTCGATCGTTCCTTTCTTACTTGAGCTAGCTTTCTAACGTTCTTTCCCCCTTTTAAACTTAACCAAATAATATATACACCACATAAATCTGGTACACAAATATTTACCACAATACACTATACTCTAATTAACCTCACGATATTAAAATAAATCTTTACTGAAAAATATTTTTCTAACTGACTGATGCATAGAATAATACTAATTTACTCGGGTCTTACATATTATCTATGTTAAGCATCCACCTACTATCATATAAATGTCAAAAGTGAACGTTAGAGACAAAGAAGACATTCATGGAATGCTTTCTCTATCAAAAGTCACGCCAAAAAGAATGCATGCTTTGACAAGTAGACCTCAACCTATGATAGCTACCTTTGATAAAGTCTACACAAAGCTGAAAATCAAAGACAAACATCTTAAAGAGCTTATAAATAGAAGATCATTGAATGAGAAAAAAGATACACTAAAAATGAATATAAAGAAAAAATATCCTTGAGGAAGAAGATTTTGTAGAGAATACTCCTAGAACATTATGTAGTCAAAAGTTGACATTTGTAAGAAGATAGAAAACTCAAAGACTTTGTTAGATTTTATTTGTAAACATATCCTTTATGCATGAGTAATCGTCTAAGGACTTGTAAGTGATCTTTTTGATTGCATATTCTGAAGAGAATACAAACACTTAATGTTTAACTCAGTGGGGTTAAATGGTAGCTAGACAAGTTTGTCTAGTAGAAACAAGGAATGGGTAAAACTTAACTAGTCAATGTATCAGAAAGATACTGGGAGTGTCTAGGGATACCAAAAGTGGTGAAGAATATTGCATAACCAACAGTTGATAAAACTTGGTTATGGTTGTAGTGATCAAGGTCATTGGGTTGACTAGGATAACCAAGAGTGGATAAAACTTAACTAGACAGCTTTCAGGAAGATATCGAGAGTGTCTAGGATACCAGGAGCGGTGAAGAATAATCCATAACTATGAGTGGGTGAAACTCGGTTATAGTCACAATGACAGGTCATTAGGTTGACTAAGACAACTAGGAGTGGGTAAAACTCTACTAGATAGTGTATCAGAAAGATACCTAGAGTCTCTAGGGATATCAAGAGTGGGGAATAATACTACACAACCAGGAGTGGGTGAAACTCGGTTATAATCACAGTGACGGGGGTCACTAGGTTGACTAGGACAACTAGGAGAGGGTAAAACTCAACTAGATTGTGTATCAGATGATATTGGACTGTCTAGGGATACCAAGAATGGGTGAAATTCGGTTCTAGTCAGAGTAACAAAGCTTATTGGGATTGACTAAGGGATACCAATAGTTGCATGAATACTCGAATGTACTTCATTGAAAATCTAGTGGGGTCCTCTAAGAAGTTCTTAAAGGAGAACTGGACGTAGCTCAGTTGAGTGAACCAATATAAAATGGTTGTAATTAGTGTCTTAGCTTTACAAACATCCTATCTACAAACGCAATAGGTGTTTGCAAAGCTAATCTTTGGCAAAAACTCTCATCATCAAAGATATGATTCCTTAAGAGCTACTTCTCCTAGACGTTGTAGAAAATTAGTTAAACACTCAGGCTATAATTATCTCTAAACATTGTCAAGTATTAACACTAAAATATTTTTTGGAGAAACACTATTCAATCCCCTTCTAGTGTTTCTCGTAATATAATATAAAATAATTGTGTCTATTGTTTTATCTTCACAAAACATATCATTTACAAACACGGTAATTACATGCAAAATTAATAATTATAAACACGATTGTTATTAAATGTCATTTTCTTCAAAGGTTGTCTTTCTTAAAACACTACATAGCTTTTCTAAAACTCTTGATAAACACTTTATCTTTAAACATGTGGTTTAAACAATGCTTTACAAATCAAGCATCTAAAAACCTTTGTAGACCGTCTAACCATTACTGAAGTTGTTGAACGTATTTTCAGTTATTTCATTCAAGTCCTCTGCGGTCCTAAATGACCCTTCTCAATTAGGTGTGAGTTTTCATTCCAATGGCTTCTTTCATGCTTCACAAGTCTTTCTACATATCAGGTCTTCCTCGTTGAAGCTTGTTGGTGGGACTTGGGTGTTATATCTTTGTGTTATCACCCTTTTGTAAGCTTCTGCCCGCACGACTACCATATCTCTTTGTTTCTGTAAGTGTTGGGACAAGACAAGCTCGTCTATAGCACCCTTGGTTTTAAAGTTTAAACAAACATGTAATGAAGTAGTCTTAGATATGCTTGTAGAAGGCAAGCGGTCAAAACATCAAATGTTAGGTTAAAGACCCTAGGTCTAAAAGAACAGGTATCCATATACAATAAGTCTAACATATATAAGTCACTAATAATCAACCAGGAAGAAAAGTTTGTAGACAAATTCCCAAGATAAAATTCTCATCCACAGGAAACCACAGTTAGGTCCAACTAGGATACAACACTAGAAAAATAGAACAAGTAGAAACACAAATGCTAGAAACAAGATTCTCAAATTATCCATCAACATAGAAAAGTCCTAGGAAATCACGTAGGAAAAAAATAGGATAAAAACATCCAGATGCAATGCTAAACGATCCACAAGTCAAAGCATCGAAAGATAGTTAAGCTAAACGCGTAAGTTATACTGTTCCCAAGGGTATTTAGCTTAACTCTCAAGAAGCAAAAAGGTGTCAAGACAATGTCTTTGACCAAACCCTCTAAAAGTCTTAAACAAAGATTGAAATCTTATAAAAGAAGAAACATACTAAACGCTTAAGCTCTAAAAAGCTTTATTCCAAAAAGCGTTTACATTAGGCTAGACGATACTATGAGTTAAAACCTTAATTCTTCCAACGATGAAGTTCTTACTCAATGTTTGATATCTTAGAAAAAGATTTATTGATAAATGCTACCTCAATGGTAGAAAACATAAAAAGCACTCTGTTGTTCAGAACAAACATTAAATGCTCAACATTCAAAAACAACAAATTTGATAAGAGATATTTGTTGAATGTACAACCTACTACAGGCATCCACCTGCTCTATCTAAAATGTATCAAAAGTGAACCATAATAGCAAAGAAAACATTCACGGAATGTTCTTGCCATTGAAAATCATGACAGAAAAATAGTACAACTCACTTCTAACAAATACAAAAAAAAATTAAAATACCAACAAAACAAAACCAGACACACTTATATTCAAACGATAGAAAACATAAAAATCTTGATCGTTTTGAACATACCTTGAATAACATTAAATGTTCAACATTAAGGTAAAAAGGGAACATGACATACATGTAATATAAATATTTGTTTTACTCTATGCAAGATAACAACTACAAGCTTCCATCTGCCCCACCTTATAAGAGAAAAAGATGAATGCTAAAAAGAAGAGGAAAAACGATTTGTTCATTAAAAATTGTACAAATGAAAAGTCAAATATGTTTTTGATAAAGTTTTGAAAAGCATGCTGACAAAAAGACTTCATCCTATGGCAGACACCTACACCAATAGTCATAAGAAATAAAATTTAAAGACAAGCTTTGTCAAATGGTCATATTATCAAATCTCAAGACAAGTATCGTTTGAATGACTATATTTCATCAAAGGTGTATAAATAAAAGATCAATAGAAGAAGAAGATGATGATGAAGAAGAAGAGAATATGAAGATATAACATCACCATAATTGATCAAGGAAATCTCTTTGAACTATTAAAGTCAAAACTCCTTAATCAAGGATATAAAGAAAGAGAAGAGCTCAAGGAAAATAAGAATCTCAAGCTTCATAAGAATATTCACTTCCTATTGTAGGAAGAAAGAAAAGAGAGTGATAGAGTGAAATACTGAGAAGCTCTCTCAAAGCCTTATTGTAATATTTGCATACTTTTGTAAGAAGAGAGAAGTGAGAAAAGAGAGTAACATTGAGCGAGTCTATAGACTGTATTGTGTTGAACATATATCCTCTTTGTGAGAGTAATAGTCTAAACGACTTGTAAACAATCAGTTCATTATAATTCTGAGGAGAATAAAAACACTTGCAACTTAACTCAAGAGAGTTGAGGAAATCTAGGCAACGCATAAAAGGATATCAAGATCTTCTAGTACTAGAAGTGGTATGAATACTCAATTGATCTAGGGTAACTAGAGGTTATTCGCTGATCAGGGATACTGGGAGTGGTCTAAATAGTTAACTAGTCCAGGGTAACAAAATGTTATTCGTTGACTAGGGATATGAAGAGTGGTGAATAATATTGCACAACCAGGAGTGGGTGAAACTTAGTTGAGGTCACAGTAACATGTGGTTATTATTAGACAAGGACAACCAAAAGTGGGTTAAACTCAACTAGAAGGTGTATTAGAGGGATACGAGGAGTGATGAATAATACTGCACAAGAGTGGGTGAATCTTAGCTGAGGTCACGGTAACGAGTAGTTACTGTTGGATAGGGACAACAAGGATTAGGTTAAACTAAACTAGGTAGTGTGTTAGGGAGACACCAACAACGTCTGGGGATACCAGGAGTGGTGCAGAATATTGCATAGCCAAGAGTAGGTGAAACTCAACTAGTCGGAGTAACAGTAATTACTCAATTTGATTGAGGATACCAGAAGTGGTTAGAATACTCACATATACTCCATTGAATATTTAATGAAACCCTCTAAATTAATTTAGAGAACTAGTTGTAGCTCCAAAGAGTGAATCATTATAAAAATCACTTGTGTGTTACAGTTTATTTAGTAAACGATTGGCTCTTAGTGGATGTAATCTCCAAACACACAAGTCAACATCATGTCTTCAACGAGCGTTAATATCCTCAAGGATTGCTACTTACAATCTCTTGGGAAATGAGTTTGAAGTTGGTCCTATAAACGATCTCAACATAATAATGTTTATAGATGAAGCATAACTAGCTCACAAGTTCAACGTACATCACGATCAACTATATTGCTGCGAAAAGGAGTTATGAAAACACAATTCAGCCAGCCCCCCACCCTCCCTTCTAGTGTTTTCCCGCAACTTCAGAAAGGTGTCCAACTCCACCATAAGTTGTGCATTGTTGAAGTCTATATCTCACACTTGATTTCTAGGCAAAGGTTCACCTACCTCTACTTAAGCTCCCTTTGCTTGTCCCAAATGTTGCTTGACCTCAGCCACTATAGTTTTATTGATTGCTTCTACTTGGCCTTTCATTTGAGATTCTTGACTGAGCTGGTGATGGGATGATGCCCAATTCTTGTAGAACTCGACCAACTTCTTATTAATGAACTCTCGACCATTATATGTTATGACCGTGCAGGTTAGAACAAGGTAGCAGATGATCTTCCACATGAACTTCTGCACTTGTTGAGTCGTGATGGTTGCCAATGGTTTTGTCTTTACCCATTTGGTGAAGTGAATGACAACCAACATGAATTTCTTTTGAGCTTGTGATAAGTGCCTAATATGAGTTGATTTTAATGTTGGATTGATGCTTATCTTACTATAATTCATTGTAATATCCATCGTAATCACCCCCATCTTTACTTGTTTTGCAAGTTTAGAAGAAATTAGAGAATCATAGTTGAAAATTGATGAAAAACTACGAAATTCCATGCAATTTGCAGTAATCTGACTATAACACGACTGTAATTCTAAAACAAGGGTTGAAGCAGCATGGAGAAAACACATCATGGAAGGTTTCCTTAAGCCCTGACCTAAGTCTTAAGCCATGGAGAATCCTTCAACATGAAGTAGTCTTAAAAGGATCTAGCCTAGGAATGCATTGCTTAAGCCATAGGAAACCCACCTAGGGAGGAAACCTCACGGTTGGAGCCATGAACCACTATTGGAGTTATGCTGCCAAAGTCTATATAAACAAAATCTCTTATTTGTTTTGAGAAACCTTTTTAGGGGAATCTTTTTAGAGTACTTTTAGAGAGATTTATAGAGAGACTCTAAAGAGTCTCCTCACCCACTTCCTCTATATTTAATAGAAGATCTTAAGAGGATTAGGAGATGTAATTTCTTCCTTGTTGTAACTTCTTCCTACCATGGTTGATTAGGAAAGTGGCCCGGCTATGGGAATGACAACAGGTCATGTAACTTCTCGACCTTAGATAGGTAAAAGAGAGTGCTTTTTGTGTGGTTTTCTCTCATCCTCTTCGGACCAAAGATCAAACCTTTCACCATGTTTGCGATGGATCTTTTGGCTTTGGTCGAAAGGGTTGGGAGAGGATCTCGCAATGACAAGCGATCATTTTCCGGTAGTCCTGGCTCAGCCCCGACTAGGCAGGTGATCATGCAACGACCCTTTTTTCGGATTTTCCCATTTCAGGCCTAGTGATGCTTGTCATTGCGTCACTTGATGTTTCCATTTGCTTGCTTGCCAGTGGCAGGTGGGGGGTGGATTGTCACGTAGTGTGGTGTATTGTGAATGTGAGGGTGTGTGAGTTGTAATGAGGATGTTCTTGTTGGTTGGCTCCATGTCTTGCGCATCGAACAGTCAAAGATGCATTCTGTTCGTTTTGCACCAGGTGCCTCGGGTGGTGATGCTTGTTTAGTCCTGTGTTTCCTAAGGAATTTTAGTAGGGGATGGAAAACCAACCTCTTTACTTCAAACCTCTATTTATAGGTTTCAGGGTGGACTTTTAATTAACATTGACTTAATCACGGTCCAAATGCGGGTAATCATACTTTACCTTTAAATTGATGTGCATTAAGGTTAATGTGTTCTAATTCATGACCAACAGGTTTGCTTGGTAACCAATTTGGTTCACTGGTGAATCATTAGATAATATGATTTATCGTCCGATCTATAGTTGACCAGACGGTTATACGCGGTATAGTTTGTAAGTCAAATATACCTCTCTTCATACAAGTTAATTTTGATCCAGTTTACTACGGTGAATTTTATTTTTTGGACGAATTACAATTAAGATATTGTCCAATATGTCTTTTTGAAATTAAAGTATCTAGCCCAAAGATTAATTTTTATATACTTGATTAATCTTTGCTCTCGTTTTTGATTATCTGAAACTGAAATCTGCGTATAATGAAATCACAAATAGTAATTCTCATATATTTTTTTCTGACAAAACAATAACTGCTTGAGTAGTTTATACATGGTGTGATTTAGAAACGCACTACTGAAGCCCCTTTGTTCACCACCTATTTTGTTTTGCGCCTCTACATGTTTGAGTAAATGCTTGATACTGTAAACGTTCAAGCTTCGTATAGCATTCCAACTTCAATCCGTTGCTGCGGTGGAATCCCAAGAGCAGGCAAACCAGATCTACAGTTATTGTGCATAACTTCATAAAAGCTAAGCACAAATTTATCAAACCAGTTACAGTTTGGGCCAATGTAAAATCTAGTCTTTCCACGAACATGAACTACCCCGGCAAGCCTTGCTTCTTCTAAGTTCGAAGTCTCTTCTTCAGTCTCTTCAGAATCAGAAAGATTCTCTTGAGACTGATGCTTCTGTATATGTCTTGCCAAACTACTAATGACTTGATCAACAAAATGATCTCCTTCCAAATTTAGAGCATCTGCATAGCCATACTGAATCATACAGCAATATACCCCTTTGAGATTTGATTTCTTGATCACAATCCTATCTTGTGGAGCAACCTTTGGAACTAACAAATATCTAAGAGTAGTGAATACTGTGACCTTATGAAGGGATTTCATGTTCTTTATGTAGTGTCCAAGAATAGGAGTCAACCCGTCTTGAATGTTGGTATAAAAGAAGCATAGCCCAGGAACCCTATTAACACTGCGGTCAGCTAAAAGCTCTTCAAGTCTCTCAAAGGTTATTTTGTGGGTTAATTCGTAATCAGTCTTTCTTTGTCTACCATAAAACCAACCAAACATGATGAAAGCAAGGATGAATGATATGGCAAAAGGAATCCATCCACCTTCAGCAAACTTGGTGAAAACTGCACTAACATAAACCCCTTCCATCACAAAAAATACAACGAAGTATAGGCAAACCAGCACAGCAGGAGTCCTCCATATCATGATCATGACTAGTGTAAGCAATATAGTGGTGATAAGCATAACTAGGCTCACAACAACACCTGCAATAAATGCCACACAAACATCAGACTACTGCATAGATTACTGGTAGATGCTGTATAGTTTCATATACTAAATAGAAGCAAGTCTAAGGTCGCCTATGGCCATAGCTATAATAATATGTAGATGTAAGAAACTGTGACAGATTGTTTAAATTTATGATGGAGAAGAACTGTCTGAGTCTTGGATGCAGAATATCTTGTGTCGCCCCAGATATTGTACTTTGACATACTTTTATAAACAGAAGCCTTCTGTTAATCTAAAATGTATGAATCATTGGCTGATTTCAATTTCAAAAAGGGTAACCCAAAAACTGTTATAAAATGGAATTCTTTTCTCTTAATCAGGTGGTAACTATTTAAGGTTATCTAAGCAAACATAGGGCTTGAGAAGCAGACATACCAAAAGCATTTCCTATATCTTTTCCATCTCCAAAAATAAGTATCACTGCTACGCAAAGGACCATCAGGATGTAGTTCACTTCAGGGGAGTAAACCTCTCCTTCTTTATTTTTAGATGTGTGGACAACCTTTACTCTAGGAAAATAATCCAGAACTACTGATTGCTTGATTACAGAAAAGGTGGCTGATACTAATGATTGGCTAGCAACAACAGCAGCAGAAGTGGCAATGACAAAGATGGGCCAGTAGACTGAAGTTGGTATAAATTTGTAGAAGCCATCATCATGATCATTGGGATGCTTGATCAAGTAAGCTGTCTGTCCAGCATAAGTCAGAACTAAAGATGGGTAGATTGTGAACAGAAACGCTATCTGTTATCAAATTAACACAGAAGAAAAGAGTATAAGATAATAATTGGCCGAGAAGGATGCGCAACCTTCAAAGAGAGGTAAAAGAAATTATAGATATCAACCTGAATGGACTTCGGATTGAAATGACCAAGATCAGCAAACATTGCCTCAGAACCTAGCAAGATGAAGAAAGTAAGAACAAAGAAAGAAATGTACTTCAAAGTAACCAATTTCTATGACTAAGAGATCCCTGTATTCATATCAGAAGTCAGAACAACAAACGTACTGGCTTGCCCATCTAAACAATCGCCAACAATTAAGTGTTTGGACTTGTACTAGTCCCCCCCTAAGGTTATCAAATTCTGAATCACAAATCTTACTTTGAATCATGAATAGCATATTTATTATATTGAATAGTTTGTAATAAAATGAAAAATACCTTGAAATTTTATGATAAAAATAGGGGTAAGCATTCCTTTTTATTTAATAATTTTATTATTATTTTATTAATCAATTTCTCTGATAACAATCTCTGAAGGAAAAGCAAAAAGGAATGATGAAAATTAATTGTGAAATTCATATGAACGATATGAATTGCACTGTTTCATCCATGTGCCTGTTTGCAGCTCATCACCTTATACAAAATGTTGGCTGGTCAAATTGTGCAATTCTAATAACTATTCAAGATTCCCTTTTGCACAATTCTTACATAGCAACATTATTTAGTCCATAGCTTGACCTACCACAAGTACTTGAACGCATGGATTTGTAATATGATTTGACAGGGACCAAAGATATATCATGTAAAAAGGATGAGTTAGATACCTGTAATGCAAAGTACAGTACCACCAAGTAAAAGCCATCCAGATTTTCCATTTCTCCAAAAGAAGTGGAATATATAGTGGGGAGATAAAGCCTTAAATATGCTAGGATAGTGATGAATGATGCTGTAAACTCCTACAAGTGGGGTACTCAGGGTCCATGCGCCCATTATTGGGGAAAATAGGAAACTAACACGGGATGTACCAAACTTTTGCAATAGGAACAGAACGATGAGAACTACTGCAGAGAGTGCTTCCACTAGCGCTGTGGCAGCATATGCAAAAAGAAGAGAGAAATTAGAGTTATATAAACTAGAAGACTGAATCGTATACTCAAATCTACTCTAAACATGCCTTAGGATAAAAAGCTTCCTTTGATGATTTTATTAGTTTTAAACTAACTTTCTTAGTCACCGAACAGCTTCATCATACAAATTGTGTTATTCAATTCATTTTATTATTCATGATAGATGTTAAAGAAGCACATGCTCACAAGCTTCTGATGGTATCCCAATGGAAGTATGCAGTAATCCTAAACAATCAGGACTGCATCTTGCACCAGCTCAACATAATAAGAAGAAAGTCCATCTCCTAATTTTTAAAGGACATAGTATCCGATAGGATAATGAAAGTCATACAGGCTATAGATTATATTTCCATAATCTTGTCTTATACTGCAATATTCATATGTTTTTGTCTTTGAATTATGCAAGTATTGGTTGATGACGTTGCTTGCATCTGATTAAATTAATGGTTTTGTTAACAACATCTTATTAATGTAACAAAAAGTGGAAAAAAAAATAAGGAAAGGAATCATTCATTACAGATACCAAACTTTAATAAATTTGATTTTTCACAATGAAAAACTCCCACTTACACTTGTTTAAAACAACAAAACCATCAAATTAATCATGCTCAATAACTTCGACAGTTTCCATTAATGGAAGCTGCAAAATACCAGGTCACAGTAAAACCGTTCGAACTCCAAAACTTACATTTGCTAACTGAAGGAAAAGGTGCTCTAAGTCCATCCATAGCTGACAACACTGAAAACAAATTAAGCAAAGTCAAATCAAAACATTTCAAAGTAACAAAAAGGGAATTTAACCTTTCTGAAACGTGATAAAAAAGAAAAAATATAATTGTCACCAAACCTGAAATTGCTGGCGTAAGTATACCATCACCAATAAGCATGCAGGTACCCAACATAGCAACAAAGAGCAAGAGCCTCCGAGCAACTAAGCTTGTTTGGAAGAACTTGGCAAGCAAAGTTCTCTTCTGAACATCCTTAATTGTGTTCAAACCCACATCTTTGGGAGGCAGGATCCCAATATTGACATGCCTGCAAAGCAATGAATACAAGGCAAAAGTCCCACCTGCAATTCAAACAGGGTCATCGCCATGTGCATTTGGGAAGAACAACTGCAAAATTGGTTTCAAACGAAACTGATAACAAGTTTGCTACATATTCGTTGATTTTAAAATGAAGCCATTTGGATTGCAATGTTTTAATCTAAAGCAAGTCAATAACAAAATTTAGTATACATTTTTCAATTTAAAGTAAAACTTGTTTGAAGTTACTTCAATTAAGTATCAACTTTGAATCCAAAGAAAATGAAAGTAGCCAGTACCTTCACCGTGGTCATCAGCTCTAATGGCTACATTGGCATACTTGACAACCCCTATGAGAGTAAGAGTCCAAAACATAATGCTGTAAATGCCCAAATAGTCATCTTCCGTTGGAGACTTGAGTGGCATTGAAGGGTACACGTAGAGGGGAGACGTCACAAGTCCTCCAAACACCACCCCAAGAGTCTTGTACGCAAGAACCAAACTCTCCCTTCTTTCTTTCCCTTCCTGCACCTCACCAACATCATCAAACAAACATGTTATGTTAGTCATTGTAGTTCATCAAATTGCAGGTTGGTGGTTGAAACTGAAGTTACAGTGAATACATAACCAACCAGTAGTTGTTGTTGCTGCTGAGAGGAAAATGCATGGTCAGTTGGGTTAAGGCGGCGAGAGTCAGAATCAGAGTCGCCTCTGACGTTGACAACGACGTCGTTTGACGAAGGGTGCTGGACATGGCTTTCCATCAATCGCCGCCTGAGAAGACACAGCACAAATTCCAACACAGCAGAATCTTTTACAAGTTACCAACACCAGCAATTATGCAATACTTTTATAGATAAAGATTCGCCTCATTAGGAACAAAGGGATATTTAGTTCACGTGATTAAGGGAATATGTAGTGTTGGGAATTTCTTAGAATTTTAAGGTTTCATATTTATAATATAGTTATGATTTATTATATTGTATGATATATTTAACATTGATTTCTTATTTTATTGTTTAAATATATTTGACTTTAGAAGAGTTTGATTCAACATTAATATTTATTTTATTTGTTGAATATCTTTTCTTTTCGGATTACTTATTGTTCTAGAATGTTGTCAAGACTTGTTAACTATAGTTTTAAGAAATAAACACAATAGTAAATTTACAATTATTGTTATACCAGTGAACACACATATAATTATACTTTTCTATGATACAAAATAATTAAATTATAATTATGAAACTAAATTAAATAATTTTTTATAATTTAATTGTAGATAGTATATATTTACTTTGCAGATGATTTTTATTTATTTAATTCAAAAAATAGTTAAATTAAAAGAAAATAGTTAAATTTAAAAAAAAAATGTTACTTAAAGAATAAAATTGGAAAAACATTGATGACAGTAAAAAAATATATTCTTTATATATAACTATAGATAATAATTAATTTTTAAAGATGTTTGAGCTTAAACAATAAATAAAGAACATTCACTTTAAATCAAATCATACGGTATTAAATTAAATTCAAATTCTAGAAATTCAACTGTCAACTACTATGATAAATAGTTTTATCATTTATAATAATTTTATATCACGTTTTTTCTTATAAATTATCTTATAAGAATATACATTTAAGGAAAGAATTTATATGATTTTTTTCTCATATAGCATTTTTTTTTTATTTACCCCAACAACATACTATAGCGAATATTTACATAAATAATATGGTTTTATAAAAAATTAAAATACAATTTTATAAGAGATTAGAATTTGGTTTTTTAAAAATCAAATTTTAACTTCTTATTTCAATAAATTTTGTTAAGTTCAAATTTTTTTTATTAAAATATTAAAATAGATTAATTAATTACTAAAATTTAAATTAAAAAATATAATTTAAAAAGTTATGTTAAACTGTTTTTAAAATGGTTGAAGATTTTCAACACATATCTTTGTAAAACTCATTAAAAAACGAAAATAAAATTCAATTTCCTAAAAAACAAATTCTAATATATATTTTCACAAAAGTTATTCAAAGAAGAAGTTAGAATTCGATTTGTCAAAAATTGAATTCTCACCTTTTATAAAACGTGCTATGTAAATATTCATTGTGTATGTTAGGATAAATAAAAAAATTAATCAAAATGAAAAACATTTTTCTCCATGTTTGTTGTGACAGTTTAAAAAAAAAAAAAAAAAAAAATTCCGTTTTTCTAAGCCCCAAACCCCAGTTTACGCCCAACCGATTGTCGTTTAATGAACTTTTTGTGCACTGGTCAAATTAAAACAACTATTACTTCAGTGCACAAAATGATCATATATATAATATGCACAAAACAATCTCCTTCTTGATGTATTACATGCGTAGAATGATAAATTATAGTCAATATTTATGTCCCTCAAAGCTACTGAGAATATATAGAAGTGAGAACATCCATTCATCTTGTCTTTTTTTGGTAACAGAGCAATACAAGATAAATGAAATAAGGAAAAGGCCACCCGGGATATTTCCAATGATATAAAGAAAAAAATATAGAAATGGTACTTCGTTAATAGTCAATAAAATTATTATATTTTCATATTCTTTATATGATAACAAAAAAAAATTAGTCAAATTATATCTATTATTACTTTTATAGATAAAAAAAACCATTGAAAATTTTTCTTTTTTATAGTAACCAAAAGTTATAATAGTCTAAAAAATCGTGTTTTAAAATTGATAATGTGTTTAAAATGGTAAGATTCAACTATTTTAATATTAAAATTTTAAAGTATAAATAGAGTTCTTATAAACGAGTTTTATTATTTAAAAACACATTTTTTTTAAAAACCTTTCTTCTAGAGTTCTCTTCTAGGTTTTCTCACATTTTGTACATTTGTTTGAATAAAGAGATCATTTGATTAGTTTCCTCCATAGAGGAAATTGGTTTTTGTCTATTTTCTTAGTTTGTTTGTTCTTTCTCTACATGTGATCCTTTTTGGCTCACATGTAGTGTTTGAGTTATCTGCGCTAGTCCCTATTGATCAGTGATCCTAATGGTGTGTCTTAATCATGTTTGTGTTGTTCATAAGGATAGATAGAGCTTCCTATGCGTTAGAGGGTGTTATAAGGGCCTTTGGGCTGTTTAATCCATCTTTCAGGTAAGGGAAGCTACTTGCACGATTTTATGTGATTGATACCTTATAATTGGAAATTGTATGCTTGTATGGGTTTTTGCTTGTATGATTGAGTTGTGTGATTAAGAATTGATATGCAAAATTGATATTAGGGTTGTAATTTGGTTCACTTGAATTGTATGATGAAATTGAGAATGTTGTTGAATTGATATTGCATATGATATTGATTTGCTTTTGACATCGGTAATAATTTATGAATTGTTTGGCAAGACTGGAATGACATAAATTTGTAGAATTATGTTCTGTAGAATAATGCAGATTCGCTGAGTGAAGCCAACGTCAGAGAGGTACTGACTTGGTTGTCATTGAGCGAGAATATACTTGCTAGGCGAAGTCAAAGATAGAAAGCTACTAACTTGGTGGTCATTAGGCGAGAATACCCACTAAGCAAATCCAAAGTTAGAAATCTCACTAACTTCGCAGTCGCCAAGCGAGATAAGTCTCATTTGGAGACTTTTAGAAGAATTTTAAGTCGTGAGTTTCTCGTGATTATTTCATTGGGTGAGCTATCTGGTAGCTTAGTGGGCTTTCAGAGACTACTCGTTGAGTGAAATTACAAAGCTTAATTTTAGGGGTGTTGTTCCCTCCACCTCTCCAAGTGGGTCCTACACCTCCTCACTATTTTAATTTATTTCAAAAATATTCCACACCTCCCATTATTTTATTTTATTCCAAAAATACCCTATACCTCCCCACTATTTAATCTTTTTCTTTCTCTCTCTACGTTAATGGAGCATTTACATGGTTCAGATTTACAAAATATAAAATTCAGAGGAAACTTCAATATTAGTACTTCTACCATTTCTATTTTATAAAATTAAAAGTTAGATGAAAATACAAAATAATAAACATAATAATATTAATAATAAATAATGGTATATTATTATTATTATTATTATATACTAACTTTATAATGACGAAAGAACTAAATAAATTCTAAATCTTTAAAAAATAACTTTTTTTTATATTTTAAGTATTTAATAATATTTTTATATTATTTATCTAATAAATTAAATATTTTATTCAAGTTATTTGAGCCAAACATGTCGGTGAGTTAAAACATAATATAATATTAAAAATTATAGATATTATATGTAAAAAAAAACACACACACGTACACGCGCGCGCGCACACACACACACACACACACACACACATATATATATATATATATAAACATTTTTCTAGAAATTTAGAACAAAATTTTACCATTTATTAAGTAGTTTGAAAAGAAAAAAAATATACTCAACAGCGAAAATAAGATTGAATCAAACTTATTTAAGAAAATATATCACAAGTTCAAATTGAGTCATGTAAATGCTCCATTAATGAGCCATGTAAATGCTCCATTAATGTAGAGAGAAAAAGAAAAAGATTGTTAAGGATAGTGGGGAGGTGTAGGGTATTTTTGGAATAAAATAAAATAGTGGGGAGGTGTAGAATATTTTTGAAATAAATTAAAATAATGAGGAGGTGCAGGACCCACTTGGAGAGGTGGAGGGAGCAACACCCTAATTCTAGTCATATGTTCTCTTCTAGTATATTTAATGTGTGATTTTATAAATGTTAAAATGATGCTTGATTTATGATGTTTATTTGAGAATGGTTGGTGATAACTCAAGAAGGATTGATTATGGTTTTGTTAGTGTACACATTAACATATGGGAGGTCAATAAGGAGGTATCCTTAACTTTAATAATTATTCACACTCAAAGAAAATAGAATAAGTTATGTTGTGAGAGTCATAGAAGGTCATAACTTGTTTTTGGTAGTCCTATAATTTTTTAATTTTATTGTTTTGTGTCTTTTAAATTTCCTTGAAACTTTTTCCAAAATTTTGTATTTTCTTTGACTTCTAGAGTCAAGATTTAGAACTCGTAACGTCTTTCACATTGTTTGTTCATTATTTTCATAAGCTACTAGAGTTTTTTGTCAAGCACTAAAGAGAATTTGAGTGATAAAAGGAAATAGAGTACATTCAAGAAAAAGCCTATAAGTTTGATACACAAGTGAAATTTGAGTGAAATACTTAGATGAGTGATGATGACCTAAATATATTTTTTTATTCTGTTTTCCTAACCTTTTGCAGGATTTATCAATATTGAACAATGTAACATGTTCCAACAGAGGCCTCCTTTTGGAAATTATGTGTTCATGAGGCCTTGGTGGAGAATGTCAATGCCTTAAAGCCCATAATTGTAAAGTTGAATAGAAAAATCTATATTATTAAAAGAAGTACAAACATGACAAAAATGTTTTCCGAAGGATTAAATTAAGTACTATAAGATGTTCCAAATGTGAAGGCTATGGACATGAAACTCATCAGTCTCCTAATTGGAATGCAAGTCCCATGACTACTAATGAAGACCTCAAGAAGTACATTCTATATTTGAAAGAGGAGTGTTGAAAGGCTTTTTGGTCGCACAAAAAGTCAACAAACCTCAAAATTTCCCCACTAATGTAATATAGGGGTCAACCAAGGATCAATCCGTGGACTTGGTACTTATCAAGTTTGAAATTGTAGAATTATAGCTTATTTATTTACTTATTTACTAAAACTAGGTGGGGAAAAATCTAAAATGAAGTCTAAAGAAATAAACTAAACAAATAATGCAATGCATGCTTCCTAACTAAAATGAATGTAAGATGCCTAAGATAAAATGATGCAAAGGAAGAGAAATAAGATTGTAATCTATGCTAAAGAAAGATAAATGGAATACCTAGACTAAAATGAGTTATCAAAAGAAACTAAAAAAATCTAGGAATCTAAAGGTAGAATGCATGAGAAGTGACGCTTTATTGAAAATGCAAAGAATAATATGTACATAATATCAAAACCTAATCAGTAAATGATATGCTAATGATCGAAACAGAATTGACAAAATACAAGAAAAATAACCAGAGAATAATGGGAAAAGATTAAAATCAAAATTTACTATGCAATTGATGTAGAAATATGTAAAACTAAATAAAAGCATTTAAAATCAGAATTCAGAGAAAAACAAAACAACCTAGAATTTATTGAGACTAAAACATCAAAAGACTGTAACACAATACGATTACTATTTACTTAATAGGAACCTAACTCTAAGACATAAAAGGAAAAAGACACATTCAGAACAATACTAGACAGATTCATTAATCAACAATGTTAGAAAGTTAAAAAGAATGAAACAGATGCCTAAAATATCATTTCTACTTATTCAATGACCAAATCAAATGCTGGAATCATAAAGGAACCATAAACGAACATAAAGCAACTCAGAATTTAAAACTGAAATGTAAAATCAACGATATAGCAAGGAAAGTAAAATCAAGTACAAAAATTAACCGAACAAGCTCAAATAAAAAGTGAATCGAAACTGAAAAAGTACTTTATTGGAAACTAAATTCAGAATTACAAATACCAGAGTTTCTCAGATAACCAATGTCTATCACCCAATGGAAAATCCAAGAACCCCATTCCAAGAAGCAAAGTATCTACTCCTACGAAAGCTGTAAAGAAATCTACACTAAAGCATGGAACCGAGAATCTATAGTGGTGTCTGTCACCCACCACCTGTACATTGTTCATTACAAAGACTTCCTTTTATAGGAAAAACAAAAACAGAAAAAGAAAAGAAAATGGGAAAGGGGGAAGAATCTAGAAACAAACACTGAAGCTTCTGGAGTATCCTTCAACTAACTCTGACCAAGTTCTCCAATCGTCAATCCAGCTCAGCATAGCTTATCGGACCGATCAACATCTTATTCCAATCAGCTTCTGGACTGGCTTCCTTTTGGGCCGATCATCCTCCTGGCAAATGGCGCATGGTCCAGCTTCTCTTCATCTCTCTCGCTCTTGTCAAGCCCTAGGTTGAAGATTGAAGAAATTTGGGAATGAAGCCCTCTTCATGAACCTTTTTCCTTCAATTAGAGCTTCTAATCACAGCAACACAAAACGGTGTCGTTCTACTTAATTGGAATCAGCCCAAAGGCCCATAAATCTTCATTCCATTCACTCACAGCAGCCTCGTGGGCTTGTGGAAACTACTGCACCCAGCCATCATCACAATGGTGCAAATTTGCTCTCTAATTAGTGCTGGCCCATTAATGACCTTGCCCAGTATATTTTCAGCATCAGCCCATATTTTTTTTATTCCTGCAACATCATAAAAGAATAAACTGGTAAAAAAAATATGAAAAATAAAGCCTAAGAAAAATTAAATTTTATTTTTAATTTTTTGAATGTTTTTCTACAAGAGAAAACACCTAATTATTTAAAAACCTATTTTATTTAACTAAAAATACAAAATTAACACTATTTTAACAAAACTCTAAAATTAAAGAAAAAAATGCTAAACTAACCTAATTCTAGAGAATAAGAAGCTAAAATA
This sequence comes from Vigna radiata var. radiata, assembly GCF_000741045.1. Classification (NCBI taxonomy): domain Eukaryota; kingdom Viridiplantae; phylum Streptophyta; class Magnoliopsida; order Fabales; family Fabaceae; genus Vigna; species Vigna radiata. Next base: position 23,975,228 of record NC_028357.1, read on the forward strand.
CACTAAAATAAACTTCTAAGACAAGAAAAAGGGATAAATTTAGAGAGTTAACAAGGAGAAAAGAAGGACTTTGAAAAAATTAGATGCGTTCAAAAGAAGACAAGCGCAAAAGATTAAAAGAGCATAAGAGAAAGAAACACTTATTGAAATTGAAGAAAGAGAAAGAAACACTTATTGAAATTGAAGAAAGAGAAACTAGAGGAAAATAAGAGAAAGAAAAGAGAGGGCAAATAAAGAGAAAAGAGAGAAAACAAATAGAAAGAAAAGAGAGAAAAAAAGAGAAAGAAAAGAAAGAAAAGAAAGAAAAAAAAGAAAAAAAAGAGAAAGAAAAGAGAGAGAGAGAAAAAAAAAGAAAGAGATGGGAAAGAAAATAGAGAAAAAAAAGGAGAAAGAAAAGAAAGAGAGAATGATAGAGTATCCTGATTTGTCATTAAAAGAAAATATTAATTGCCCTCTATTTGTTAGGCTTCCTAGGAAATATTTCTTTATCAAGGAACCATAACATCAAGCATGGAAGGAAGAAAATATTACAAAAAAGGAAGACAGAAGCCTGGAACTCAAAGAACCTGTTTTTTATAATTTGTTAGCTTGTTTGTCAATTCATTTAGATATTCAAAGTCATTCTTTTAGTATGGAAACAAGCTTAGAAATATATGCACATGAATTAGCTTATTTAGCCATTTCTAAACAACTTATGGATAATAAAATTCAAATTTTGATGGTAATCCTCCTAGCTAGGTTGGACCAAAACTTGAAGAAAAACCATGGTGATTGTTAAAGGTTGGGGTGGTTGTGAAAATATGGTGGAAAAGAGACTAAGGCTCTTGGTCATGGGTTGTTTTATGATGATGGAGGTGGTTTTTATGGGTTCTCTAAGAGAGGTTGGGCAAACTCTTGGAGGAAGGTGGCTAGAGGAGGCCACATGATAGTTCCTTAAAGTAAAGAAATGCTAATAACTAAACATTCAAGAAGCACACGTGGAGCATGAAATGGCTAAAAGCCATGTAAAGTAGTTATAACCATTGTTGTTAAAATTAAGATTTAACTCGTGATCATAAGTGTTAAGATTGTTGGTAGGGGGAGCACAAATTTAGCCTAACCCACAATCTCAGTGATAATTGTGTTTTTGATGATAACAACACATAATTAATAACACATGTGTATTCTGTGCTTACATGTTTTGTTATTACATGTCATATGCTTTTGTTTACTATGTTATATTTGTATAAGCATATCTGGGAACATGATAATGTTGTTCATTACATATCACTATGTTTAATATGTGATTTTATATGTGTATGCATGACATAAGTTTTTGGAAATGGAAAACCACAAACACTTTGGTTGAACTTTAAATGTGTGACAAAACAACAGTTTTAAGTCGATTACATTATGGGATGAATCGATTAAAACTCATGTGTTTGCACAAACTCTTTTCAAGTGTTATGTGAGATATTTTAAGAAGAAGAGTTTTCAAAAACGTGCTAAGTAATTTTACTTAATTGACTGTATGCGTTTTGTATTCGATTAAGTTGGTTAAGATTTTGAAAACTGTTAAATGCTTGTCACAACTGACATAACAATAATATTTTTAAATATGTTGAACAATCATTTATTGCAAGTCAATTATATTAAATGTGCATTAAATTAAATGTTGTTATTGTTGTCAAACTGTTATAACGGCAAGATGTATTCGACTGAATTATTAGTTAAATCGACTAAAATGTGTCTAATGTGTGTAATACTATAAATTGATAATGATTTGAATTATGTAAGAACTTTTGGAGAATGAACATTTTCATATCTTTCAGAGCGTGTTGTGTGTCTTACAGAGAAAATAAAAGCTCTAAGAACCAGAGATTGACTGTGGTGATCAAAGACTCGAAGGTTTCTTGAGAAGCAAGGTTTGTTGGGTTTTGAACGTCTGACCAATTTGCACAAAGAGGTGTACTCTGCGTGATCAGGAAATTGAAATCTTTGAAGATTGGCTTGGATTCCCTGTGGTATTTGCAGGAAGAAGAACTGTGTTCTTGACTTTGGGGGTGCCTCAAAGGGTTTGATAGCAAAAGAGGGTGTTCTTGTTGTGTGTCTGTATTGTTTACTGCCTATATTAGATTAGAGGGTTAGAGAGGTGTTTTACATTTTTGACGTGAGGTCTCTATAAAAAGCTTGTTGTAAAAACCGTGATCTTTGGCCGAACCAGTATAAAAATCAGCATTTGAATTCTCTGATCCCTACACTCTTTTATTAAGTCGATTAACCTGTTTTCATATTTGATTAAGCTTACTACTACATTGCATAACTTTTACCTTGCAATTCAAGAAAAGTGCAAATACATCTTATTTTGTGAAAAAGATTTTGAAAGTTTTTGTCTTTACGCATCACCAATTCACCTCTCTTGGTGTGAGAAATTAAGCCATTATTTTTTTAACAATAAGATACCAGGATTTTAAGTTGTATTTCTAATTTAGATCCCACGCATGATTGTGATAAAATAAAATGCTAGATCATCAAACAAAATCGTAAAATTGTGTAGATCTTATTTTTTTCTAAATTGTAAATTGTGTAGATCTTCATATTTTCTAAATTGCTCGATGCACCATCTATTCACCTTTTTGGGTGAATGGATTAAGTTGAAATCAAACCTAAATCTATTAAGAATTAATACAATTAAAAATTTACCTTGTTGTATGTATTGTCAACCACAACACCCAATTTAAAATTAATGTTATTTAAGTTTACATTTTTACTAGTTGCACACTTATTTATTTGGTGAATAAGGTTTAAAATCTCAATGGTCCATCTTGATGACTCTTTGGATTGTAAAATATTTCAAGAAAATCAAGAAATATCCATTATAAAAGAATTTTATAAAATTAAGAGTTTTTTATATTCTAATTTTTTAAGTTTGTTATGTAAGTTGATTGTCATTTGTTAGATCAATTATTGCGTGTTTGAAATATTGTCCATTTTAAAGTCTTGAACTTAATTACAGTTTTATTACCTCAAAAGGTAAAAAGAAGAAGTATTTAAAATATTTTTAGTCTTTGACTCTAAAACTATTGGATGTATCAAAATAAAAATTATTTTTAATAAGAATTATATTAAGGATGATGTGGCTATGTCAGTCAAATAATAATTCTTTTACAACAAAATCTAAAGTGGTAAATGGTAACTGACACTATGTACCATAAAATCCATCCTTTTAAACATTACTTCTTGTAGTTGAAAGATGAAAAAAACATGAGAGATAGTGGATGAAGGGTTGTGACATCGCATCCCTTTAAAGTCTTACATTCTTCACTTGGATGTGAATGTCCAGAGTCAATCCCAAAGTCATTTTGCTCATCCGTCAGTTGTACGTGAATGGATTCCACACGCAATTCTAAAGTCATTTTCGTTTTCAGCATTAAATAGATGAATGAATGGTGGAGATGATTACCTCATGCAAAGCAAAGCATTAGGTACAATGCACATTTAAATTTATGCTTAACAGTCAATGGTAACCATTATTTTACATCACTATATTTTTAAATTATTGCCGTGTCTCGTAACAATTAGTTCTTATTTTATATTATATTTATGTATAAGTTAACAAAATTAAAGTCGTGAGAATTAATTAACTCGTTTTTTTTTCATTTAATTAAAAGAACAAAACCATAGGTTTTAAAAAAATAAAAAATTGTATTTTATAACACTAACATATCCAATGAAAATAATAGAAAAGTCATTTGTTTTTTTTTTTTTTAAATTAAGTTATGGTCAATGGAACTAAATAGGATATTCAGGATCGGTTAATCTCTTTATAAAGGTTAGTTGTTTAATGTTTCTTGTTTCAAGCTATTTCGTATTAGTTAATATTGATCAATAGGTATCTATTAAAGTTATCCAATGTTAAAGTTAGTTGATTCAAATGTCATGATAATAATTTTATAAATAATGTTCATTTTATCTTCTTACCATGTATCTCTATTTATAACTTTTCATTATAGTTGGTATAACTACAGCCTAAATTACATTAATTTTGATTATGAGTTTAATCAAAATGGTTTTTTTATTTTAAGTTATTCCACCTTAACTGCTCAGATTTTGTTGATAAAATCATATCTCGGTAACTTGATTAATATAGTAAATATATTACATGAGCTTTGCTGACTGTCCTCGTGACATACCATAAAGAAACAAAACATAATTTAAAAGGGAGCGTGGATATCATAAGGTAATATTTAGGTTAGGGAAGATTTACATATATAGAAAAAATGTTTTGTATGAAATAACTAAATAGATAGTTATAGATGAAACATAAATTATGTCGTGTAACACTATCGTATTCTAGTTGGTACCAAGTTGAATGATTAAAATCACACTAATACAAGGGCTGCACACTGGAATAATGGCTATTGTTCATGCTCAAATGGGATGAGGATAATTGTCCGAAGAGTTTCCACTTTGTCAAACATCTTTCTGTTTTCTTGCTCCAATCAACTAATCAGTGTAGGGATGACCTGTAGAATACATTCCGACACTCAAGTCAGAATTTGTTTTCTGTAGGTCTTTAGTAATTCAATAGTGAGTAAAAAAGTGAGTTTACGTCGAAATTAGGTCCCTATTTATAGAGTTTATAAGAATTTGACCAATTAATTTATCTCTTAATGATCATTAATGCAAACCTTAACCGCTTAACAATAGCCCTTACCACATTAATTACGCCTTAACTCTGCTCAACAGTTGTCGGAACCAAGTGATTATGAAGTGCTTTCTTACACATCAACCGTTCGGTATTCTCCTTCCAGCTTGAGTCCAAGCGGTCTCAAGACACCTCCTGGCGCCCTCGACAGCTCGGTCTTTCTCATCCAGTTCAATCAACCATAATTCCATAGTAACTCAGCTTGAGACCGAGCGATCATGACACTTTCTGGTGGCATCGACCGTTCGGTCTTGTACCCGATCGATCAGTTATAAGCTCATAGTAACAAGTGTATTGTATCTTAACCCTAAAGGAGAAAACTCACAAAATACTAACTTGCATCCCTAATTACTTAATCTAAATTGGGCTAATAAATGGGAAGAGCATATGCAATAACATACACATTATCTTAGAACAAAAATGTTTGAGATTCAATCAATAATTATTTCATGCCTAAGTAGTAGATGTATGTAGGGGCTAAGTGGTAAGTTGACTAGTGGGTTGTGCTGGAAAACAGAAAGTCCATGATCAAACTATTATACACATGAAATTCAAGAACCACACTGATATGCCATGGAACAACATAGGTACTGCAAAAAGAAGTGAAGGAAAGCAACTTCGGAGGATGTTGGAACTTCCAGGGTATAGACCAGAAAGAATGCAGCACAATACTCTAAGAATATTGAAATTAAAAGCCTAAATTGATTTAATTATATGGCTCATATCAAATATTATTATGAACTTTTTGATAATTGGATTAACGTAGAATTCATGGACTAATTATTTGTCGTCGCAAATTTCAATTGCAAATTTAATTGGAACCTTTGAATTGAAAATGGAATTCTACTCTCCTCATCCATGAGTTTCAATTCCATATTGGAATGGAATTGGAAGCGGTGAATTGCCAATGGAAAAAGCACATCCCACCTTTCCCTGATGGCCAATTGAAAAAACAAACCACATTTACAATAATCTATTCATGAAAAATTAATTGAATCCTTTAAAGTGAAAAGCACATCCCACCTTTCCCTAATGCGCAATCTTGCTCCATTCACCATTGACATTAAATTCGACTTTTGGTTCTAGTGGGTTATTCAAGGATTTTACATGGCGTTAGGCTATCATGTTTATTTTTCCCTTCTAGACCAAATTAAACCCACTTACGGGATACAAACTTAATTGCATGCTTGCGTGTATGGATAAAGTGTGTAGTTGTGTGCTTCTTATGATGATTAATTATATGAAACTGAATAAATTATCCACCTACACTGTGTGTGTGATCTAAATGTCCAATGCTTTTTACATTCTAATAAATTGTTTTAATTTAGAGATTCATTGTACCATAGATTTGTAATCACTAAAGTAATCAATTACAAATGAAATGTTTATGGATTTAAATTTTATTGATCTAAATTAATGTGTGGATTGTAATAAAGACATACAAACAAAGAAAAGCAGATGATTCACTATAACCTCCCATGTTCTTGAAATCATTGATATATGTGGATTGCTTGATATAATTTTTTTAATAAAAAGAAATACTTTATCCCCTTGCATTCATGATTTCTCACATTATGTCTATGAAATGTCAATGAGTGAATACTTCAATAATTTATATAAATGAAGTGGAAAAACAATCAAATAGAAATATTAGAAAGTAGTTTTTTAAGTTTAACCTAACTCGACAAAACCTTCCAACACACCTCCTTCATTCCGAGGTATAGATATTGAGCGTGAGAGTAGAATTAATGGGTGGTCCGATAACGGGTGGAACAAAATGTCCATATAAATCTCGTTAGGATAGGCTCCAACCATGACTCTGATATCATATTAGAAAGTGATTTTTAAGCCTAACTCAATCCCATAAAATCGGCTTGTAAGGTGAGGTTTGTATCCACTTACATATTATAAATTGGCCTTATCTTTAGCCGATGTCTGTCTTCCAACAAGAAGGTGAAAATTGTTAGATAAGATAGAAAATGTAAGTATTATGAAAGATAGAATAAAATTTGACAACATCTTAGTTCATTTGTTAAGTTCCTTGAAAACATGGTATTTGTGTTCTATACCGAATACTAAGCACACCATGTCAAAATGGTATGTAAAAAAGCATAATTGAACTTTCATGGGTATAGTTAGATAATTCATCTTTACTTACAGTGTTGTGGATGTATATGCACTAAAAATTGTCATGTATTTATTTAATAGGATTTTTAGTAAAATAGTTTAAAAGACTTATTTTGAGTCATGGACAAGTAGAAAGCTTAATTTGAGACACTTGCATTAGGGTTATCAAATAGAAATTAGAATGTACATTCTACTGAAAAAGAAATTGGATGTAAGAACAAACATTAGATATTTAATTGGTTATATAGAAAAATAAAAAAGAATATATAATTTATTGTTCTACTTATAATACAAGAATTATTAAAACTGGAAATACCTTATTGAAATTAGTGAAACTAGTAGGAGTGAAATTTCATGATGACATGTGAAAATTAAAAACATTAGAAATACAAACTTCTATAACTAGTATCTCTTATTAAAGAATGGTTGTTTCCCATGTTATAGAACCACATAACAACAAAAAAATAATAACATATTAATGATCTCAAGGTTAACCATTAGTTTATAGTAGAACAATCACATTAAATAGTCTTAAGAATATCTCACAAAGAGAAAGAAATATGTTATTCCGAATAATTATATGATTTCTCTACAAAAATCAGAAAACAATTTATGCATTGATAATGATCTAATTTTATTTTCAAAAGCTACTAATGGTAGTAATTCTGACCAATAATATACATAATGTGTGATAGAATTAGAACATCTCAAATGTGCTATTTAAAAATATATGTTCTTTACTAAAAAAACAATATAAACAAAGTGTGATAATATCAATGCATTGACACATATACGAATGAGTTACTCGTCATTAGAGTAAAAATTAGTTACCTACCTTAATTGTATTAATTTATGACAAATCTATTTTCAAAAAAGTAAGTTAGATTTAAATCTTTATAAAAATCTATATTTCAATAATTTATATTTAATATTTTATAAGAAGTTTTTTTCTTAAAAATGTTCGTTTAAAAGCTCTTTGAAACCTAATTATTATTTTAAATTGTGATATTTTTTTTATATTTTTACTATGTTAAATTTGTTATAATATGTTTAAATCATATTATTATCTTTCTTAATTGTCCAACATGTTAACCTACATAAAAAAAGAAGATTAAACTTTTTAAGATTATTAAAAGATATTTTATATCCTATTTAAGATTATGGTGAAGAAATAAGTTTTTGAATAATTAAGTTATTGTGTAATACTATATTACATAGTAACACTAGTGCAAAATGGACGTACAACGTATGTTATTTTAGGCTTTTGATGTCTGTTAAATGTATCACATCTTAGTGGAAGATGTTAAATTGATGTTTGTTGTCTTCAAACAGACGTCAATTAACCTCTGTTGCATTTATAATATATGTTAATTGACGACTGTTGTAAGAACAACAAACATCAATTTATGGGCTTTTTTCTTTCTAGTTTTTGTCAATATTTTTTTCCACTAAAACCATGAAAAATCAATATACATCACAAGAATACACCACAAAAATTTCTAGAATTTTAGAAGTAGTAACAACCAATGAAAAGTGCAACAACCGATAAAAATGTAACAACTAATATACATAAAAAACCAAAAATGAAACTAACCGTGAAGGTGAGGTTGTAGACAAGTGTCGTCCTCAAAATCACCTTTGTCACGTCCTCTTTGTCCTTTGACTTTAGGACCTCAGCTATGAGTATTTTGAGTTCTATTTGAGTCAAACTGTACCTGTAGTGCTTGATTGAGAGGGTAAGTCTTCTTTTTCTTTCTGAGTTCGTGGGCCTTTAATGACTCAACCAACTGATCCACTTTGAGAGTTGTTAAATCCTTTGTTTCTTCAATGGTGACCATAATACTCTTGAAATCATGTATCACAAATCTCAAGATTTTTTCTCCAACTCGATTTTTTAACATTTCTTCTCCATTTATTCTGAGTTGGTTGGCCACCTTTTGCACTCAAGTTATGAACTCGGTAAACCCTTCATTTTCATTCATCTCCAAATGTTCAAACTCTCTTCTGAGAGCTTGTATTCGAACCTGTCTCATGTAGATGTCTCCTTTTTAGGCAACCTTCAAACTTTCTCAATCCTCTTTTGTTGTCGTTGCATTCATTATTTTTTTGAATCTCGACTCAACCATTGCATTGAAGATGAAATACAACGTCGACCCATCTTTCATGCGTGTTTTCTTCAACGCAGCAATTTGTGATACTATCAAGTGTTCGTTTTCCTCATGTTCTTCGTATCCATTTTTCACCATATACTACTTGTCTTAGAATCTTAGAAACACTTTCGTTTGTACACACCAATTTTCATAATGGATCTTTTTCGATAGTTGTGATACAATGATTCTATTAATTTTTTTCATCTCTCCTTTTTTTTTCAAGACACTCAAATTCACTGTTTCACTCACAATATTTGATTCTTGCTCTCAGTACTCAACATGTAACTCATACCAAATTGTAGAATCTGAAAATATTCTCATGTAACTCATACCAAATTGTAGAATCTGAAAATATTCTCTTGATTAAAAGAACTAACAATTTTTTGGAAATCAGAATAAAACACTCCTAACTCTCAAACTTACAACAAAACACTCCACAATTCAGAAAACAACACATGTCCTCTCTTTTTTTTTTTCTCTTCACGGTGGTGGTACACACTAAACCAATTTTTCGTGGCACTCTCTCTCCACTTATTCTTCTCTAAGGTGCACTACACACAAATCCCCTTTTCTTTCTCACGTGTTGTAGTGTGCTCTTTTTCTTCTAGGTGATGGTGTGTCTCAACTACTTCTTCACTTCATGCTTTTATAAGTGGGTTGAAAAAAAAAAAAACAAAAATGACAAGAAACTAAAAATACGGAACAATTAGTTTCCGTGAAGTGGGAAAACATTGACCAAAATTTAGGTTATGGGTCCCATTTAAAATTTACATAACAGGTGAAAGGATTTTATAGTCAATTTATCCCAACGTCAATATTCAACTTTCAATTTAAGAAATATTTTAATAAAATATGTAATGTAGTGCATACATCTACTCATAATCATGAAAGGTACATCTTTAACAAATATTTTCTTAAAAATGTCAAAACTTTTTCATTATAAAAAATTTTAGAATGTAAAATATGTGAAAGTATAAAATAATACTAGAATTAAAAAATATATTTTAAATTATATATTAATTTAGAGGATCAAGATTTTTTATTATCTATATTGAGATTCACCACTAATAATCATCATTATTTTGATCTATAAAACATAAGGGGACAAGCTCTTGACACCAAAGTTAATAGAAAATGCTATGGGTATCATAAAATTTTTTATTAAAAGTATAAATATTTATCGTATTAATGCGAAGTTGAGTTTTAGCGTTGTTGTTATGGAACCAGAATCCCACAGCTCAAAAAGACAGGTGAACAAATTTGTTTATGATTTTATCTTTTTTTCGTGTTCTATATTTAGGCAATCTTTTTTCATAAATATTTAAGTGTAAATAAATAATTAAATATAATAACTTAAAAAAATTAAAATTAATTTACAGTAACTAAAAGTAATCTTTTAGAAAAGTTAATAAACAATAACTTTTATTTGAAGTGAGTGGGAAGGGAACATTAGTTGTGCAACCATATTTTGATTGTCAAAACCTTAATGTTAGATAATTTTGGGCCCAATATTTATAAAATTACATCAACCCATTTAGGGAAAGAAACACAAACAATGATAATGTTTGTTGAGTTTAGAATGATGTGTCTAATGAATTAATATATTATCTTCAAGCTTACCCACAACCATATACGTTATTTACCAAATAAAGTACATACTATTTTATGGTGCTTTCTAGAGTATTATTAGATATAATTATAGGATAATTAATGTTTTTCCACTTAACTACTATTATTTCATAAATTTTACTATTCAAGTTTTTTTTTTTTCCAAACAATCACTAGTGCATAAAGGGCTTTAGACGTCAGTTATTTTGGGTTTTTAACGTCATCCTGAATTGATGTCTTTACGGGTGACGTTAATGGGACGTCAGATTTCTACAGATGCGACGTCGATATAGAAGTCGGTTTAGTGCAAAGAACGACGTCTATAAAGACATCAGACATTGCACTAACGGACGTCTAAAGACACCTTAGACGTCGGTCGGTCACACGTTCGACGTTTATAAAGCCGTCAAACATTGCATTAACCGACGTCGATCGGAACTACAGACGTCAAGCAGTACATTAACCGACGTCTATGAAGTGTTCGTTGCGTTTTGCTACGGTTTTTGTCGTGTCTTGGGGTAACGTAGTAGCACCTCCTTCCTTTGCTAGTTTCTTCGTAAGAAAAAGTTGCGTCTTTTTGATTTCTTATGGCTTTTTAACCCTAAGACGAACTTGGATCGTTGCCTAGGTCCATTCTGACCGCCAAAGAAAAAGAATACGTTCTCACCGTATTCTTTTTTGTTGGCGGTCAGAATGGACATAGGCAACAACCCAAGTTTGTCTTTGGGTTGAAATGCCATAAGAAATAAAAAAAACACAAGTTTTCCTTATGAGGAAACTAGTAAAAGGAGAAGATGCACTACGCTACACAAAGACACAACAAAAAACTGCACCAAAACACAACGAAAATTCATTCTAATCGGTTCAAATGTGTTATAATACATCAAAGATTACTTTAATCGGAGTAAAAACAACTTTAAATTGTTAAAAGGAGAGCAAACTTACTTGGAAATGCAGTGCAGCGGAGAGAAATGGGGAAGACGATGAAATTGTTGGTTCGCAAGAGGATTATTTAACAAGAAATTCAACGTCAGTTGGACACAAAACCGACGTCTATAATAACATATATGTCGGTCGCCTGACTAATAAGACGTCCATTTGATTTAAAAATTAATATTTGTGTTATATATAGACGTCGGCTTGGTAGGATGAGACGTCTAGTTGGCGGAAATGAATGATTTTTCACATACCTGGTAAGATTATAGACGTCAATTACTGAGGTAACGGACGTCTAGAATTATATATAGACGTCAATGTGGAGGGATCCGACGTCTATAACGCGGAAAATAGTCACTATTCAGATACCTGGCAAACATATAGGCGTCAGTTAGAAAGGGCCCCGACGTCTATATGCCTGACATGTAGATGAGTAGCATTAATTTCCGCCATATAGACGTCGGGGCTTGCACCGAACTGACATCTATAATGCTGAAAGAAATGACTTTTCACCTAACTGTCAGAAATATAGACGTCAGATTGGAAAGCCCGACGTCTAAAACACTATAGACGTCGGAGATCCATCTAACTAACGCCTATATTGCAAACTTATTTACGGAAATGCCACCAGTCATCAATATACGTCGAGCTTACCCTTAACCAACGTCTAACGTGTGACGTTAAACAACATTTTTGCACTAGTGAATTAACCACAGTATAATTTAACTTCTCTTGCATTTTACCCAATTGTCTAGTTTATTGTTAACTCTAGTTAATTTAGTTTATTGTTAACTCTAGTTAATTGATGACATGATAAAGTGTTTGATGAAATAAAAATTTAGTTAAATACTGATTTAGTATTATTCTTTTTAACTTTTTGAATTTGGTTATTATATATATATATATATATATATATATATATATATATATTTTAATTTGGTCATAATATTCGTCAATTTTGATTAATATATATATTTTTCTAATAATTTTAAAATACTTAACGATGAATTATATTGGACGAACATTTTATGTTTTGTGGTAATGGTATATCTAACATTGTTTGAATTAAATTAAATTTATTCGTTTTGTTATTAATTTAAATTTATGTGTATAAGAGTGTGAATTTGGGGTTTTATGTTGGGGAAGAACGTGATTGGGTGACCCTCGTTTAGTGGAAGTCGTTGTTGTGTTATGTGGTTGAGCATGCTTTAGTGACGATAGCAGGGAGTTAAGCATAAAAAAGGTGAGTTTCAATCTCAAGTTCATACGTATTTATCTTCTAGGTTTTTTGTGTGGTCCAATGTTTGTTTTCATTGTCGCATTTTGATGATTTATGTTATTGATAAATGATCAATAATAATAATTTATTATTAATATGTTTGATTTAGTCAGAAAGTTAAAGAAAGATTTCAAGAATCATAATAACATATTAGATTGTTAAAGAGATATTTTAGGAACTATTGTTAGTAATATATCTCTTTTTATTATGTAGTGCTCATCTTGTATAAATACTGCATTCACATACATAATAAGATATACATTCATCTATATGGTATCAGACATATCTTCTTGGTCCTACCTCTTCTACCTCCTTCAAATTTCTTTTACGTTTCAGGGCGTTGCTCCCTCTCCTCGCGTATGGTTGAGGAATCCAATCTAACTTTCCTAACCCATGAACAGACAAAGCCCTTCTCCTTTGTTACTCTGTTAGGTGTCGTCAAACTCATACAATCCAACTATCTCAACTGGCAGTTACAAATAGAAGCAATTCTAGATGGCCTTGACCTCTACAAATTTCTCAATGGGTCTCACTCAACACCGACAACATTGATACCCCACCTGTCAGTCAAGCCAACCCCGCGTATCTTTCCTGGAAACGCCAAGATCGTCTCATCTATGATGCTCTTCTTACGACTGTCTCAGATTTCGTTGCCTCGCTGGTTACCCAGACCAAAACCTCCGCTGCTCTCTGGTCAACTCTCAAGGGCACTTTCGCATGTGTCTCTCGTGGACACGTCAAGCAACTCAAGGGTTGTTTACGTTCCATGGTTAAAGGCACACTTTCTATTACAATATTCATGAACAACATCAAAATAGTTGTTGATTTACTTGCCTCCATTGGTCACTCTGTCTCCGTCGAGGATGTTACCGATCACGTTCTTCGTGGCCTTAATGAAAGCTTTAAGCCCATCATTGATGGGGTCAATGCCCGAGACAACCCCATTGCTTTTGATGAACTCCATGAGAAGTTCCTCTAACATGAACTTCACTTGAAAACCACTCACCAAATGACCCTAGGTCCCACAACGACACTCACTGCTCAAGCTAAACCCAACAAAGCCAAACCGAGGCCATCTAAACAGTCACAGTCATGGTCGTCTCCTCCACCAAATGTCTCTTGGTCGGTGCTACCGCAACAACAATACACCTCTCGTTCAGCAAGACAAGGGCCACGATCCTACTTAGGAAAATGTCAATGATGCAAAAATGTTGGACATTCGTTGTCGCAATGCCTAGTTTCCCATGAACTCCATCCCACCATTCAGGTCCTGCAGAACCCACCTCGTTAACCAAATCACTACACTGTCCCGCGAGCGAACACCATAACCACAGGCCCTTCCAATCGTCATTACTTACTTGATGGTAGAGCTACACATGATGTCACTACTGATCTAAACAATCTTGTTGTCTACCACCCTTACACTGGCCCCGACTCGCTATTTATGGGTGACAGTTCAAGTTTGCACATTTCTCATCCTTGTACTCTTAAGCTTCACGATATCTCTTTGCCTAATGTCTTGTGTGTCCCTTCCATGAAACAAAATGTCCTTTCAGTTTCCAACCTAACCAAAGAAACCAATATGGCCCTTATTTTCTTACCTGATTCTTTTGTTATGAAGGATCTCCAAACCGGCCACACGAAGCTTAAAAGACCAGGTGTTAAGGATGTCTCCATGTGTTAAGGATGTCTACGTTTGGCCATCATCATCATCTCCATTTGCCAACCATCTTCAACTAAATAAATCAATAGGTTAGCATCACAAGTCGGGTCATCCCTCCTCTTCAATTTTCAGTTCTCTTCAACATGAAATTTTCTTAGGCTCTCAGCAATTTAACCAATCAGATTGCTCATCGTGTCAAATAAGAAAAAGTCACAAACTTCCCTTTCATGAATCTTCACGTTTGTTGTCATTTCCATTAGAAATAGTATTCTTAAATGTATGGACTTCTCCTATTTTATCTAATGATGGCCTAAAATATTATTGTATATTTGTCGATCACTTTACTTGTTATATTTGGCTTTATCCAATGTGCAAGAAATCTGATGTTCAATCAACTTTTCCTAAATTTAAATCCCTTGTTGAAAATTACTTCAAACATAATATAAAAATTCTTTACACAGATAATGGTGGAGAATACATTGGCTTACGTTCATTCTTGTGTGATCATGGTATAAGTGATAACGGTAATTCTTACCATTATCTATGGTGCAACTTTCTTGCCAAATCAACACTCCTGAAGCTTGAAACACGCTTAATCCTCTTTTTAATCTAACTTTGTGAATAAATTCAGCTTAGGTTATACACACTAGTTTTCATCACTAATTCCTCAAATTTTGTAGGAACTTTGTATGCT
>NC_028357.1:23990826-23995271 GCF_000741045.1 Vigna radiata var. radiata
AGCAAGTTTTGGGCTGTGGGAACTCCCCCTTCTTCTTCCTTGGGTCTCCTTCTACTCCATTTTCTTCCATTGTAAGCTCAAGCTCTCCATGACTATGGAGAGCTAAGTTCTTTTTGTTGGGGAATGATGTAAACTATACAAACCATTTGTAAATGCACTTGTTTTAAATGAAAATATGCTTCTTTCATTACTTGCTAGTGTTTACTTCTTTGCTTAATGCTTGTTATGACTTGATCAACCATGACATGATGTTGTGTGAACCTTGAAATGAACTAAACACCTAAAGAAAATAGTGTCTAGGGATAGATCTAAGACATTTGGTTGTCTTAAACTTCTTTTCTTAATGCGGGTGAACTTGTTGGGTTGCCAAGGGATTGAGATTTTACAAGTGAACCTAGGCTTTCTCACCAAGGGATTGGGTTTAAGTAATTTAGATAGTTGACAAAAGCAAGTTAATGAAGAAGAGTGGTTTAGTGCATTTGCATAAGATTGTATTAGTTGAAATCATTCTCCAATATATCCATTCCACATATTCATCAATCATTTCATTTTCAAGTGTTTTGGCCCAAGTAGTTCAAACCTTTACTTATGCATTACTTCAACTTTCATTGCATAATTTCACACTAAAAGGGAATCATTCTTTAGCTTAAGTTAGTTACTAATTACACGATAGTAAAGTAGTAGCCGAGTCTCTTGGGAAATGATATCCGGTCTTACCGGTTTTACTACTTGAGCGATTTGGTGCACTTGCCAAAGTCTTAACAAGTTTTTGGCGCCATTGTCGGGGATTCGATTTAATTACTTTACTTTTGTGTGATTTCTAACCCATTTAGGCTTTATTCTTATATTTTTTTTTTATTGTGAATAATTTTTGTTTCATTATTTATGGGTTAACTTGATGCTCTAGTACTATTGGCTCTAGTGTATGCAGGGCACAATCCGTACTAGGAGCACACAATCTTCTGAACCTCTCCTCTTAGATCCCGAAGTTGAAAAGACTGTCCGAAGAAACAACAGTAGAAGAAGAAGAGAGAATCGGGCATCTAGAGAAACTTCTCCTGCTCCTATGACTCCTGAGCAACCCATTTTGCCTGCAGTTGAGCAGGAAGTGGAACAAATGGCTGAAAATAGGAATGGTGATGGTGATGGGCAAGCTAGGCGCACTCTGGAGGATTTCAATACCTTCTTAGGGTCGCTTCATTTTAATAGTATTGCTCGACCACAGATCAATGCACCAAACATGGAGGTGAAGCCTGCTCTCATTCATCTGGTGCAGAGCAAGCAATTTCATGGCCTGGCACACGAAGATCCATTCGAACACATCACCTTCTTTCCTGGAGATATGCAATACGCTGAAGCTCCAAGATGTTCCTGATGACTTCATAAGGCTCAGCCTATTTCCATTCTCTCTTGAAGGCAACGCCAAAGAATGACTCACTTCCTTTCTTGAGAATAGCCTCACTTCATGGGATGATGTGGTGGCAAAGTTTTGCAACAAATACTTCCCTCAATCCAAAGTAACCAAAGGGAAGCAAGAGATCTCATCTTTCCAGCAGGATTTTAATGAGACGCTGAGTCAAGCTTGGGAAAGATTCAAAGGGCTACTAAGGAAAACACCCACTCATGCGTTTGATGAACCCACACAGTCTTGAACATGTTCTTGGGAGGATTGAGCTCCCAAACTAAGTTGATGTTGGATGCCTCAGCTAGAGGAAACATCCGTTGGAAGACCCCAGAGGAAGCCCGTGAGCTCATTGAAAACATGGCTGCAAATGATAGTGAATCGCAAAATGAGAGGGGGCAACAAAGAGGTGTCTTACAACTACAGTCTCAGGATGCCATCTTGGCCCAAAATAAAATCATGACCCAACAGCTTGAAATCCTCATGAATAAAGTCTCTCAGTTGCAAGAGCACCAAAATGTGTCACACGCCTAACATCAAGGGTGTGCGCTGTGTGGTGGAGAACATATAAATGGCCAGTGTGTGAAGCAGGGCAATACCCAAGAAGATGTAAACTACATGGGTAATCAAAACCGGCCAAACAATTACAACCAAGGTTGGAGACCCCACCCTAGCATGGGCCAAGGACAAGCTAGGCTGTCAAACAGACCACCACATCAACAATACCAACCTCACTCTGCTTGTATTGAAAGAACCTCTAAGTTGGAAGACACTCTCCAACAGTTTATGCAAGTCTCCATATCCAATCACAAAAGCACTGAAGCTTCCATCAGGAACTTGGAGATCCAAATGGGCCAACTGGCCAAGAAGTTGGAAGAGAAATCTGACAAGGGTTTTGGAGCCAATACTGAGGCTAGCCCAAAGGGGGAGTGCAAAGTTATCACCACTAGAAGTGGTAATGTGTTAGTTGAGAAAGAGAGGGAGGACAAAGCGAAAAAAACTGATGAAGTGGAAAGAGAGAGTGGAAAGAAAAGGGAAGAGAGAGGAGAGAAAAACAATGAAAAAGAGAAAGAGGAGAGAAAATTAGAGGATGAAAGTGAGAAAAATGAGAGTGTAAGAGAAGATAAAAAGAAATAGGGAGATGAGGAAAAGAAGAAAGAATTTGAGAAACCACTTCCATACCCAAAAATCTACTCTAGAAAGGAGAAGGAGAAGCAATATGGGCGGTTTATGGATATCTTCAAGCAATTGGAGATCAAAATACCCTTCTCAGAAGCACTTCAACAAATGCCGGCCTATGCAAAGTTCATGAAGGAACTCCTCACCAAAAAGAGAAAATACATTGAGGAGGAGACTATTGAAGTGCAAGGCAATTGTAGTGCCATCATTCAGAAGCTTCTTCCCCCAAAATTCAAAGATCCGNGTAGTTTCACCATCCCTTGCACCATAGGGAAGCTTGCCATTGGGAAGGCCTTGATNGACTTGGGNGCTAGNATCAATTTGATGCCCCTTTCCTTATTCAAGAAGATTGGAGAGCTAGAACTCAAGCCAACTNNGATGACTCTACAATTGNNGGATAGATCTATCAAATACCCACATGGTGTAGTGGAGGANGTTCTTGTGCAAGTTGATAAATTTGTGTTCCCGGTGGATTTTGTCATCATGGAGATGGAGGCGNATGTGNATGTACCTCTTATCCTTGGAAGGCCATTTATGAAGACAGNGAGAGTGCTTATTGANGTTGATGATGGCAAGCTCAAAGTNAGAGTCCAAGATGANGAGGTGAATTTCAATGTTTNTGAAGCCATGTCCCACTCNAGTGATGAGGGAGAATGTTTCAAAGTTGATGTTCTTGATGAAGTTTGCACTAGANTGGAAAGGGAGATTCATATTTCTTCTCCTCTTATGAAGACNCTCATTGATGCACGNNAATCTCTCAATGAAGCAGAGGAGAGAATTCTTGATGATTGTTTGACAAATCTTGATGTGTTGAAGGAGATTCCACCTCATGAGGAGAAAGTTGAAGATTTAAAGACTCATGATAGTGTTGACGAGAAGAAGGTGGAGCTGAAAATGTTACCTTCTCATCTAATGTATGTTTTTTCTAGAAGAGGGTAACAACAAACCTGTCATCATTAGTAGCTCCTTGACAATTGATGAAGAGAAGAAGCTGATGGAGGTCTTGAAAAACAACAAAGGAGCTGTGGGATGGTCTATTTCTGATTTGAAAGGGATAAGTCCCACCTATTGCATGCACAAGATCTTTATGGAAGAAGACTTCAAACCTGTGACCCAACCTCAAAGAAGGCTCAATCCTATTATGAAGGAGGAGGTGAGAAAAGAGGTTCTAAAGCTTCTTGAGGCCAAAATTATATATCCCATTTCTGATAGCACTTGGGTGAGTCCGGTGCAAGTAGTGCCCAAGAAGGGTGACATGACAGTCATTTGTAATGAGAAGAATGAGTTGATCCCTACAAGGACTGTCACCGATTGGAGAATGTGTATTGACTACCGGAAGCTCAACAAAGCCACTAGGAAGGATCATTTTCCTCTTCCTTTCATGGACCAGATGCTAGAGAGATTAACAGGTCAAGCCTTCTATTGCTTCTTGGATGGATATTCAGGTTACAATCAAATAGTTGTGGACCCCAAAGACCAAGAGAAGACGACTTTCACATGCCCCTTTGGGATATTTGCCTATAGGAAGATGCCATTTGGGCTTTGTAATGCCCCAACCAAAATACAAGCCTTGAAAGTCCTTGTGATCCAAACTTGCAGGTGCATGTATTCATTATGGTAGAATTGAATGGCAAAGTTGAATTGTGTGACCTTGTGATGCTAGAGTGAGAAACACACATCCTTATACACCAGTGTGCTTGAGAGAAATAGTTTCTTTGTTGACAGGAAAGGGCCCATGTTAGTGTTGAGAACACTTTTGCCATGCTTGTTGATTCTTGTTCTGTAAGCACCATGGTTGAAATTTTCTCACTCTAGCATATTTCTTGTGATTCTTGTTCTGTAAGCACCATGGTTGAAATTTTCT
>NC_028357.1:23996121-24050342 GCF_000741045.1 Vigna radiata var. radiata
AGCAAGTTTTGGGCTGTGGGAACTCCCCCTTCTTCTTCCTTGGGTCTCCTTCTACTCCATTTTCTTCCATTGTAAGCTCAAGCTCTCCATGACTAGGGAAATCTAAATTCTTTTTGTTGGGGAATGATGTAAACTATACAAACCATTTGTAAATGCATTTGTTTTAAATGACAATATGCTTCTTTCATTACTTGTTAGTGTTTACTTCTTTGCTTAAAGCTTGTTATATGACTTGATCAACCATGGCATGATGTTAGGGTTTGCTTAATATTGGGAAATATTGTGTGAACCTTGAAATGAACTAAACACCTAAAGGAAATATTGTCTAGGGATAGAGCTAGGACCTTTGGTTGTCTTAAACTTCTTTTCTTAATGCGTGTGAACTTGTTGGGTTGCCAAGGGATTGGGATTTTACCAGTGAACCTACGCTTTCTCACCAAGGGATTGGGTTTAAGTAATTTAGATAGTTGACAAGAGCAAGTTAATGAAGAAGAGTGGTTTAGTGCATTTGCATAAGATTGTATTAGTTGAAATCATTCTCCAACATATCCATTCCACATATTCATCAATCATTTCATTTTCAAGTTTTTTGGACCAAGTAGTTCAAACCTTTACTTATGCATTACTTTTACTTTCATTGCATAATTTCACACTAAAGGGGAATCATTCTTTAGCTTAAGTTAGTTACTAATTACACGATAGTAAAGTAGTAGTCGAGTCTCTTGGGAAACGGTATCCGGTCTTACCGGTTTTACTACTTGAGCGATTTGGTGCACGTGCCAAAGTCTCAACAATAAGCCACAAAACAACACCACCCCATACCCCTGAACATAATGACATTGTTGAGAGACGAAATCGTCATATTGCTGAAACTGGTTTTGCTCTCCTAACACACTCTGGTGTACCTCTTCAATATTGGCCCTATGCAATGACAATTGGTGCATATCTCATAAATCGCCTCCCTACACCCATATTTGCATATAAACCACCATTTTCCAAACTCCTAAACACCACCCCAAATTATCATAAGCTTAAGAGTTTTGGATGTTTGTTCTTTCCTTGGCTTAAACCTTATGCTACTCATAAGCTTGCTGTAAGATCTACCATGCGTGTTTTTTTAGGTTATGCAGTTGATCAAAATTCTTACCAATACCTTGATCCCTCTGCGGGACACATCTACATGTCTCGTCATGTTAGGTTTGTTGAAACCACCTTTCCCTTCTCCACAATGTCCATCCAACCCCCATTACCCACACCTGTCTCCACATGGACTGACCTCACTATCCCCATAACCCACAATTCCCTACCATCTAAATCTACCACCACATCCTCCATCTCAAACTCAAATCTACCTCAATCTCATACTACGGTCCCATCTCCATCTTCTCTAGCACCCCCTCAGGTTTCCCACCCACATCCACCTATACTTACGGTATAATAATCAGATCCAAAAACAATATTACCAAACCTATATCCAAACTTAACCTCCACCTCACCACCAAATAACCAACTGAACCTTCCACCATCACCCAAGCTCTTCGGGATCCTGACTGGCGGGCAGTTATGCAAACAGAGTATGATTCCCTTTGTAGAAATAATACTTGGGAACTCATTCCTTCATCTATTGGTCAGAACATTGTTGGTCGCAAATGGATTTTTCGCATCAAACGCCTTCCTGATGGTTCAATTGATTGGTATAAAGCTCGCTTAGTAGCAAAAGGCTTTCATCAACGCCCTGGCCGTGATTTCAGTGACACATATAGTCCTGCTATCAAGCCTATGACGGTTTGGGTCATTCTAACACTTGCTATCAATCGTGGGTGGTCTCTTCGACAACTTGACATTAACAATGCTTTCTTATAGGGTTCTCTTTCTGAGGAAGTCATCCTAAGTCAATCACCAGGGTTTGTCGACAAGGCTCATCCTAATCATGTTTGTTGTCTCCGGAAAGCGTTGTACGATCTTAAACAGGCACCACATGCCTGGTACAATGAGCTTCGCACATTTTTTATTGTCCTTAGGATTCCTGAACTCAGTTGTTGATGCCTCATTATTCATTTTTCGACATGGAATAACCACATTATACTTGTTAGTCTATGTTGATGACATTATTGTCATAGGCAGCTCCCCTGATGCAATATCTGCTCTCATTTCTCGTCTTGTCGCTAAATTCTCCTTGAAGGATCTGGGCAACCTGAGTTATTTCCTTGGTGTTAAACTCTTGGCTTCTCCTAATGGCTTGTTCCTCACCCAACGAAAATATGTCCAGGACTTGCTTGTTTAGGCTGGTATGGCTGACACCAAACCTACCTCAACACCACTTTGTGCATCAGTTCCTCTTTTTCGTGCCAGTGGCACCCAATTACCTTCACCTACTGAATATCGTCAACTTGTGGGAAGTCTTCAGTATCTCAGTATTACCAGACTGGATGTTATTTTTGGTACAAATAAGTTATCTCAATTTATGCAAGCTCCGACGACGGTTCATTGGGCTGCTCTTAAGCGACTCCTTCGTTATTTGGTTGGGACATCCACTTATGGCATTCATATATCTGCCTCATCTCCCTTGGTTTTTCATGCATACTCTGGCGCTGATTGGGCAGGTGATACAGATGACTATGTGTCGACCACATGTTATATTCTTTATCTTGGTGGCAATCCAATATCCTGGAGTTCACGTAAGCAACGGTCGGTTTCACGATCATCCACTAAATCTGAGTATAAGGCACTTGCAGACACTGCTGCTGAAATGTTATGGGTGATCTCCCTCTTTGGGGAACTTGGGCATATAATCAACGCTCAACCGATCATCTATTGTGACAATCTCAGTGCCACAAGTCTCAATGTCAATCCAGTTTTTCACTCTCGCATGAAACATACTGCCCTTGCTTATCACTTTGTCAGAGAACAAGTCCAAAAGGCTATTTTTCGTGTCTCCTATGTCTCTATAGAAGATCAACATGCCGATCTTCTAACTAAACTGTTACCACGCACAAAGTTCGACTATCTACTTTCCAAGTTGCATCTATTCTACCGATCGTCCAACTTGTGGGGGAATATTATTGATAAATGATTAGCAACAATAATTTGTCATTAATGTGTTTGATTTAGTCATAAAGTTAAAAAAAGATTTAAGGAATCATAATCTGAACGTATTAGGTTGTTAAAGAGATATTTTAGGAACCACTGTTAGCAATATATCTCTTCCTATTATGTAGTGCTCATCTATTACATTCACGTACTAGAAGTCCTATGGGGATACCGTTGCTAACCGCATGGTACAACTGGTGAAACTCCATTCAACCTTATGTACGGTATAGATGTTCTGGCAGAAGTGGGTGACCCTTTCCTCAGGGTAAAGTTACAGGACATGAAAGTCAATGAAGCTCAAATTATAGTGGAATGGGATACCTTTCCAAAATGAAGAGAAATTTCTACCATAAGGGTCGAAGCTTATAAGAGGGGTGATCACTAGGAGGTATAACACTAAGGTTAAACCTCAAAACTTTCGAGAAAGGGACCTAGTTTAGAAGAAAACATGTGAAGCAAGGAAGAAATCAACTCACAAGAAGCTCGTAGTGAACTGGGAAAGACCATTTAGAATCATGGAGGACCTAAGGAATGAAACTACCAATTGGCACACCCAAGCGACATTCTCATTCAAAACACGTGGGATGCTTCAAATCTTAAATTTATTTTAGTTGAAAATGTCATGTAAGTTTGCTATGACAATCATTAAAATCAGAAGTTCCATTTACTTCTTTACGAATAAATTATAGGACCTAGTGTTTCCAATCAAATCAGTCAAACACTCATTACCTTGCATCGTCAAGTAGGAGTCTAGGAAACGTTCTAAGTGAACTCCTAGTACTCACCAATCGGAAAGGAACATTCTCCTTGAACTCTCATTGTATCACCAAGCCAGATTTAGGGAATGTTTTGAGTGAACTCTTGGTACCCATCGATCGGTGATGAACGTTCTCCATTAGAGTGTCCGGTTGATGTGATTGGAAATGTTTTAAGTGAACTCCCATTTATAATTGATCAATGAGGAATGATTTTCGTGAAATCTCGTTGTATCGCTAAGTCGGAGTCTAGGGAACGTTCTAAGTGAACAACTAGTACCCACCGATTGTCGAGGAACGTTCTTCGCGAATTCTCGTCATATCGTCAAACAGGAGTCTGGGGAACGTTTTAAGTGAACTCCTAGTACTCACCGATCAGTTGGGAATGTTCTCCGTGAACTCTAGTTGTATAATCAAGCTAGAGTTTGAGGAACGTTTTAAGTGAACTCCTAGTACTCACTGATCGGCGAGAAACATTCTCCGTGAACTCTTGTCATATCGTCAAGCAGGAATTTGGGGAACGTTCTAAGTGAACTCCTAGTACTCACCGATCAACGAGAAATGTTCTCCATGAACACTCATTTTATCGTCAAACAAGAATCTGGGGAACATTCCAAGTAAAACCTCCGTACTTACTAATCAGTTAGTAACATTCTTCATGAACTCTCACCGACTTGTAAAGCGAAAAAAGGGGAACACTCCTAATAAGGAACACACTCGATTGATCCCCATTAAGATAAGACGCAAAGGATGCTCCTAACGAATTGCTATGTTTGAGTTATTGGTTAGTGCAAATTAACTTAAACTCTTATGGTATGTGAAGTTGCATAAGCTCAATGGGTAGCATATTGAGAACTATATTAATCCACCGAGTAAATAAAGAAAATTCACGTAAAGTTATAAGTGAGTGAGCAAGCAAATCCAATGCTAAGAAACAACCAAATAAAGGAGCAAGTAAAGGGAAACGAACGAGTAAGAATCTAATTTCATTCATGTGTATGGGGGGATGTAAAAAATAAGGTTGAACCCCAAACAAGGCGGCCTAGCCTAAAAACCATGTTTGGTGAACGACCATCACTAATATCAACAAAAGAAAACAAAAAAATATCCTAACCCCTACACCTTAGGAGAACGCTCATTCCTCCTCGCTCGTGTGGCCTTTATTCTCTTTTTCCTCAACAACTTCAATGTGATTATGAACCTCGCCAAGCTGGGGCTCTTCTTGATCAGCTAGTTGCTCCGCCTCAACTTCATTTTCTTTCACCAAGGTATGCTTTTGCTTCACCAGGCTTTCCAGCTTGGTCAACAGTTTGTTATACTTGTTAGTTGTGCTCTGGAGCTATAACGTTAGTTCGTTAAAGTTGTCGGATAATCATCTGACACCCGTAAGGGAGGTAGACGCCTTCTTCTTACCCTTTTGGGGACCCGAACGATTGAGTCAAAAGGCATAGAGAGGAGGGGCCCTTCATGGGGAGATGTTCTCTTGCACCTCTTCTGAGAAGAGGATGACTTGTCCTTGAAATTTTTCCTCTTTCCTTTCTCTTGTGCGGTCGGTGGAACAACGGTAATAGGGGTTGGTTGGGGAACGCGAGGAGGGGGATGCACGGTCCTCAGTTCTTGAACTCTAGGGGAAGGAGCCGTAGTGGTAGTGTTTGGGGCACGTGAAGTACCGTTTTCACTATCCTTATTTAGGGCCTTCCATTGAGTAATAATATTGGAGAAATCACTCGAATCTCCCGTGTTGTAAGAGGCCATGATATCTTAAATAAAACACAAAATTTGGATAAGCTAAAAACGACAGTTATAACACACTACATGATGGAAAGCTTACCAAACAGTTAATTCGATGTGATTTATGAGATCTTAAGAGGGGAGGCACCATGGGAGTTCGTCGATTAAGATGATCGTCTCTTTCTCTACGGGCTTCATTGTAGATTTTGTCCACCAGGTCAACCTATAGGCTACTCGGTCCAGTACATTGAAAAATTTGGTCAACCATTATTAAAAAATCTCTTTGACTGACCACCCTCATTTATTACCACCTTTAGAAAAGTGGTCTTAAACCCCTTATATGAGGCATTGAAC
Organism: Vigna radiata var. radiata; assembly: GCF_000741045.1. NCBI lineage: Eukaryota > Viridiplantae > Streptophyta > Magnoliopsida > Fabales > Fabaceae > Vigna > Vigna radiata. The sequence goes on from NC_028357.1 coordinate 24,002,052, forward strand.
ATAGTAAACAAAGTCCTCTCTTGCTTAGAAACAAGAGATACTCACGACGTGTTGGGGTGTTGTGGGGTTCAAAAGAAGTAGAGGAAAAATGCTGGGTTAGGGGTAACGTCTAAGGCCTTGTAGACAACAACAAACACTTGCATAAAGGCCTACCTGTTCTAGTGCAGTTGAGTATGAGCTACGCTCAGCTCCCTCAGAACGTCCATTTGAAACTCCAACAAGTGCAAACTGACGACCATATCTCGAAAAATGGTGGAGTACGCTTAGAAGAAATCTAACGTGTAACCCTCCTTGCCATGACAGGTCCGTTCGTTCCTCTTGCACACGATGAGCTTGAAATGCTCTGCTTCTACTGAAGTTGGAAACATAGTTCCCTACCTTGTGAGGAGCCCAACCACACCCTAACACGGGTGGGGATGGCACATAAGACCCCGTCCATTCCTTAGTAGCGTCCACCTTTATATCAATTTTTGCACCCACATCGGCATGAGCGACAACGTTATTTATGTTCACATCTGTCACCCATCGTCCGCTGCTGCTCCCTACTTGGTTGATCCAAGGATCGAAGAACCGACCAACAACGTTGCTGATTCCACCTCGTTTTTAGCACACCCTCGACCTCCTCTCCCCACAGACTCCTCAAACGAAGAAAACATACCGACTGACAGTATTACCTTAGATAAATAGAGGAATAAAACATTTGGTTATAGAAAGAATGTAGATGGTGAAAATGACATTCACCCCACCCCTTAAACGAATCTTTGCCATTTAAATAAACAAGATATAACAATCCATAATTCACAACCTATCATTTCAACGGGCACATGAATCCTAAGAAACCACGTGTCCCACTCCCATTGGTTATAACTTCCATCAACTAACATAATTAGGGAGTAACTCCTCACGCAATTAATCGTAGCTGACCGATCGGTTACATAGAAACCCCTTTATTTCTCCAAAATACACGAAACCTTCTCCAACTAAAAACTCCTTCGCATATCAAGACATGCATGGGCTTGGGGTTTGTGTATAGTATGACCGTCCGGTCAACTTAAGATTAAACGACTCAACTAGTCTGGAACGCTCAGAGAACCGAATGGTTGACCTTAACCAAGGGTTAAAACTAAGAATGATTATGTTAAACCTAAGTATGATCATTATCACTTGAATCGTAATTAGGTCGGTGTTAATCCAAAAACCATTCCAAAATCTATAAATACATGTTTGAGATATTATGATAAGTTGATTATAATTAATATGCATTTATTGATAATATCACTTACTTTTGGTATCAAAATGTCTTCTGCAAGTAACTCTCTAGTTTGACCGAATAACAGTGAGTATGTATAGAAAATTAATTTTGACCTAAGCTTAAAATTAGAAAAATAGATTAAAAAACAAAGTTAATCTCGATCTCACATGCTAAAACAATAATTATACTAACTCAATATTATTTTTTAACTTAAGTGGAGAGAAATTAATAAGACTCCCAAGTCGGGAGATTTAGAAGGTCCAATATGCTTGAAAGTCTAATTCGGTGGAATCGAAATCGAATTGGAGTATGTTGATATATTTTTCTTTTAGTATTTTACCTAGTCGGACACTTCATAGTTTTCTTCTGAGTAGTGATACCTGGTCATTGGAATCGTGACGTTCGATTCTCATCTTCGCATATTATCTTTATCTCGATGGACGGTTACGAATCGAATCCTGGTGGGCGAAAAATGCTACCACACGGGTTAAATTTTGTGAGACCTTGGCGGGAGTGCACTATACTACCTCAGTACTACCTCGTGGTTCTCTACAACTAGGAGAAAAGTATGACATGTACATGTGGTAATATAAGATATTTTGGAAAAATAAGATCTTTCTTCACTTGCAGCCAAACCAAAGACTTTTGTAACATCAAACCAAATACTATTATCATCATCTCATAAAATAATTTTAAATAAAACAGATAATTATATTATTATTTATAAAATAAATATAAAATAATTATTTTTTAAAAATTAATATATATATATATATATATATATATATATATATATATATAACAATATTTGATGGTTTAAAACATTTTAATAGATATTAAACGATAATAAAATATGATATATTTTATGACACCAAAATCTGATAAAATAATTATATAATAAAAATAACTTCTATGACGATTATTAGTTAGTATGTCTTTTTTATCTTTTCTAATAACAATATTTAAATTCTTTTTTTCACATTCGATTTTTTACAAATATAATTTTAACTATTACTTTAATTAACAAATATTTTATTTGTAACGATTTTTAACTGCTAAAATATTAGTATTGTCAAAATGGATTGTAATACGCGTGTCAACCTAACTCATTACGGATTTGAACTGGGTTGAGTTTGAAAAAAAAGGTGTTGTTCCTTCCACTACCACATGTTTCGACTTGTACCTCCCCAATAATTTTTTTATTCGAAAACTAATCTTAATTAACATTTTTTTGTCTTTTACCTTATTTAATATAAAACCGTAATCCTATTCTCTCCCTTCTTTTTATTGCTGCCGCAGCATTTCCTACACTCTTACACATAACCTCTTTTTTCACTCTCTTCTTCTTACTCTTCTCTTCCTTCTTATTTCTCCTTTCCTCTTCTCATTTTCATTTCCTCCCTCCGTTATTTCATTGCTTCCATTGTGTCATTGCATTGTTGCTTTCATTTTATTTTTTGTTGATATGTTATATGTGTTATTGTATGTTCTGTGTGCATGAGGAAAATTGAGAAGGCCACCTACAAATTTGTTGATATGGCAAATTTGTTTTGCTTTCACGGATATTGACATCCGAGCCAAACAAATTTTCTATTTTTTTTTTAAATTTGGATTTTTGGTTTATTAATTATTTATTTTTTTAGATTTATTTATTTGTAGTTGATTTAATATTTAATTTATACTTATTTATACCGAATAAAAAGTGTTTATTAAAAAAAAAAAAAACAAAAGGACGTTACTCCCTACACCATTCAATTTAAATTTTAGAGTTAATATTTTTAAAGCACACAAGTTCTTCTTCCTTCTAACATTCGTCTTCTTCGTCGTTGTGCTTTTGGAGTCATTATGTGCCTTTGAAGGAATCTTCCACAATGGGCCTCTCATCGATACGGAAGCCACCTACATCAAGCAGCGCCAGCTTCTGTACTATAAGGACGAGTTCGGTGACAGAGGAGAAAAAGTAACCGTAGATACACAAACACTTGACAGCCTCATAGCCCCTACTCTAGTCTCGTTCCTTCATGGGTTTAACTTTCAACAATTGTTGTTACTCCCTGTCCCATGCTCTATTGTTAACATAACAGTTCCCATCAAAGAAAATGTGAGAATTAATCACTAGACTCCATGATTGCCTCCTTGAGGACTCTCTACCAATATCATTATGTACACTTTGAAAATGGTAAAGGGGAATCCAGAAAAAAAAAAGTTGAGAGCTTTTACATAAACAATTATATAGTAGTGAAATATACTTGATGATGGCTATGTTGAAACAAATAATTCAAGCATGAAAAACCTTAGGAGTAAAATTGATGTGTTATTCAAAACCAGAAGTAAAATAAGTGAAAGGATGATATATAGCATTTGGCAACTAAGTAAGTGAAATTAATTTTTGTGTTGCACCCTCCCGCTCTCTGAACCGACATAGGGGTCAATCACAACATTTATTACAGCTAGTTTCCGAGCAGAGAACGATTATGAAAGAGTAAACTTAAGTTCATCAGGCGTCCCAAAAAGATAGCCTTTTCCGTCAAAAGCTTCTATCAAAGCATGGTATCCTACATTTGGGACAAAATCTGTGAGGGCAAGATCACCTTTGTGAGGTCCATCTATCTCTTCTAGGCGTCTACGGTCGCTGCCATATACACCCCTATTGTTGAAAATAATCCCAACCACATGAAGCTGGTACCAAACCAATGTCTCAACTTCAACGACATTAAACCCAAATCCAGAATCCCCTTCAACAGCAACCACGAACCGGACAGGAAAAGCAACAGTGGTGGCAATGTAGTAACCAAGACCAACTCCCATGGTCCCTCACGTGCCTATATCCAATCTCATTCGGGGCTCGGTCTAAACCAACATAGACCTTCACACATCCATGGTATTAGTCCATTTGGAAACCACTATAGGAGCAGGACTTCCTAAATCCGCAATAGCGTCGCGTATAATCCTCATAGGCATCAAAAAATTGAACGACACAACGTTACCACCAGTCGCCTGTTTATGTCCCCTGTTCCCCTCTGCCCCTACCGCCGGTGTACTCGGCTCCACCATCAGTGTACTTGCCGCCACCACCACCTCTAGTGTATTCGCTTCCTCCACACCAAGAATCAACAATAATGGAAGCAATGGGGAAGAGAAGAATGAATGAAAAGATGAGAAAGATGAAAAAAAAAAACTCATACAGAAATGAGAAGAAAAGAGAAAATCCGTGGAGATGTGGTGGTGGGGTGCAACTGTCTAAAATTAGAGTTTTTAAATATTACATATATATATATATATATATATATATATATATATTATAAAATCTTAAATAGTAAAAGTAATAAAATTTTAACGGAAGGATAATTTTGGAAATAAAAGAAATTGGGGAGGTGGAGGGAGCAGAGGTGGTGGTGGAGGGAGTAACATCTTTGAAAAAAATGTAATTTTTTTATGCGGGCTAGTTTTCAACCCGGCTCACCTAGAACCCGACTCATCGGGTTGAACCAGTGGTGAGCCGGGTTGGTTCACCAACCCACCTAATATAATTTAATTATTTATTATTTTGTATTTCATTATTATTAGTTAGCATTTTTTTTATTATATTATATATGGTGATAAAGAAGAAGATATTTCAAGGAGAAAAATAATATAGATTTATCTATTCAAGGCTCTAATATTATAAATGGATAGGCGATACAAAAATAATATTAAAAACTTATTTGTTCGTCTTTTGTATATATTTTTGGATTACGCTTGGACTGCATCATACTTCTTTTTTTTTTTTTATTTTGAATTACCTTTGGAGTTTAATATCATTTTAGAGTGATGTTTATTTAGATTTGAATTAAAAAATAGGGTTAAATATGTTTTTTGTCCCTTAAGTATCACTCATTTTTTGTTTTAGTCCCTACTTAAAACATTGATGCCATTTAATCCTTATAGTATTAAAACATGTAAAAATAGTCCTTGAAAATGGACGACGTCAACTTTGGGTTAACGACAGTGCCACGTCTTCTGCTAGCACTCTTCTTTATCTGCCAGATAAGTCACCAACACGTTCGAATCCCATTGGTGGTGTTACCGACGATACGGGTCGCCACCGCATGGAAGTTGCCGCCTCACCCACCACTCGAACAACGACCACACTGATTTCCACAGTGTTGCCGATACTTGCGCCGAAAAAGCCACCGCCCTTCACGGCAGACCACCACTACTTTGCCCCTTCTCCTTCGCGCGAGAGGAAGACCCATTCACCCTCTGCAATTTCACAATATACAGAAATTTATGGCACCAAATACCAAACTAGGATGCCCTAAACCTTCGATTAAGTTTTACATAAGCCATAAATCACAAATAGTTGCAACGGTTCTTGCACAAGATTTCCAGAACTCAAATAAAATTCATTAATCAGAAAGAATGGGTTTGGAGCTTTGACCAAAAATGACGACTACATTTTCACACGGAATTGAAAAAGTAATAACAATGATAATAAATTATAACTAAAAAGAAATCGACAATATTCAATTTGGGGGCAAAAGTTAAAGGAACACAATGTGTTATCTAGGTCTTGGTGGAGAGTTGAAAATGTCGAGAAGAACACTGAAATTGCACAATAATTCCCAGAAAATGAAAACCCAAATAAGTGGATGGTAATTAAAGGGTTTTTTCACTGAACCGAATAGGAGAAAAGGGTTTTCGTTGTTGGTGGCTCGCGGTGGCCGTGACTTGGGGCGTTGGCGGCGCCGTGGCTTGCGTCTCAGACAGTTGGGCTCACTCCAGACGGAGATCGACGGCGGAGGAGGAGAAGGGAACTCGATAGTAGAGTGGGAACGCCCTTGGCGGCGAACGACAGGGACACCGATGTCTTGGCCAGCGACTGACGGTGGTGGTCTCGCCGGCGATGAAGAACACACATCCAGGGATCGTTTTCTCTCACACACGAGGATTCCAAATGTTAAAAAAGCACAACGTGGCAGATAGTGCACAGTGAACCTGGCAGAAGATGTGGCAGGACCGTTAGCCACATCAACAAAAACTTGACGCCATTCATTTTTAAGGATTAAAGTTACATGTTTTAATACTAAGAGGATTAAATGCCATCAATGTTCTGAGTAGGGACTAAAACCAAAAATCACTGATATTTGAGGGACTAAAAACATATATAACCCTAAAAAATATTGTAATATATTTTATTTTAAAAAAAAACTTATAATTAAATGAGCAAGTGAGCCAACCTGTTTAACCCATAACCTCGTGGTGGGTCGAGGCGGGTTCGAATTTTTTCAGCTTGCTAATAAGTGAGCCGAGTTGGGTTGACTCACTAAATGACCAACTCGTGATGGACCAGGTCGGATCGAGCCGAGTTACCCGTTTTGACAGCTCTATAAAATATGTAATGTTAACCTTTACATATATAATATTTTTTCAGTAATAGTAACATATTCCTATGCAAAATTCGTGGTGGGGTGCAGCTGTGTAAAATTAGAGTTTTTAAATATATTATATATATTATAAAATCTTAAATAGTAAAAGTAATAAAATTTTAACAAAAGGATAATTTTGGAAATAAAAAAAATTGGGGAGGTGGAGGGAGCAGAGGTGGTGGTGGAAGGAGTAACATCCTTGAAAATAATGTAATTTTTTTATGCGGGCTAGTTTTCAACCCAGCTCATCGGGTTGAACTCGTGGTGAGCCGGGTTGGTTCACCAATCCACCTAATATAATATAATTATTTATTATTTTGTATTTCAATATTATTAGTTAGTATTTTTTTATTATATTATAGATGGTGATAAACAAGAAGATATTTCAAGGAGAAAAATAATATAGATTTATCTATTCAAGGCTCTAATATTATAAATGGACAGGTGATAAAAAAAAATATTAAAAACTTATTTGTTTTTGTACATATTTTTGGATTACGCTTGGACGATATCATACTTCTTTTTTTTATTTTGAATTACTTTAGGAGTTTAATAACATTTTAGAGTGACGATTATTTATATTTGAATTAAAAAATATTGTAATATTTTTTATTTTAAAAAAAACTTATAATTAAATGAACAAGTGAGGCAACCTGTTTAACCCATCAACTCGTGGTGGGTCAAGCCAGATTCAAATTTTTCAACTCGTTAATAAGTAAACCGAGTTGGGTTGACTCACTAAGTGACCAACCCCGTAATGGGCCAGGTCGGATCGAGCCGAGTTACCTGTTTTCACATCACTATAAAATATGTAATGTTAACCTTTACATATATAATATTTTTTCAGTAATAGTAACATATTCCTATGCAAAATTCGTTAGTGTTTAATGATTTTTTATTTTTCTATTTTCAAATAATTACATTATTTTCTATAAAAGCTCATGTTAGGCTTTATTATATCTTTTTGATATCTTACTGTGTTGGAAAGAATTATATTTTAAAACTTATAATAATTATTGTATTTGTATATAAAATTGTTTAAGTATATGTTTATCTAAAAAATAGTTTAAATTAGTATATAATTTTTATTATATCTTTTAATTTTTTTTATAAAAAAGAAGAGTTTTAAGGATTTTGATTGAAAAAAAAATCAATTGTTTTTTTAATTTGGTATGAACAACACATTCCAAGGTAATGGCAGCTGGAGATTTTTCACGAGAATATATACACCGAGGCCATGAGCCCTGCTTAGCTAAGATGGAGAAGGAACAACTCCCTTTAGCTATCACATCCATATTTTGGACAATGTTGGACTCAATTGTGGGGGAGGAGTTTTATTTTGCAATTGTATGTTTTTTAAGCTTTTAAACTGTTGTTTGCAGTTACTTTTGTTTTCTATTTTATTGTGTTTAGTTTGTCCACTGCTTCTGATGTTTTGTTCATTTTCTTTTACTGTTTAAGTGTGTTTCCTTTAGTTGTCTCCACCTTGTCTATGTGATTGGAAACTGTTTTGAGAAATTATTGAAAAAGTATGGGGAGAGGTGTTGTGTTCACAGTGAAAAATATGAGAAGCAAAAATGAATGTGTGATTTTAATTGCAATGGAAAGAGAAAAGAAATAAAAAGGTGAAATTGAAAATGAAAAGAAAAAGAGGAATTCACTATATGTGCAACAGTTTTGGTGAGAAAGAAAAATTTGCATTTATTTTAGGCTTCAATCATTTTCTTATCCTACTTTCACCTTGACCACATAGAAATCCTTTTAATTTTGAGTTGCATTATTTTTAGGTTAAAACCACTTAGGCGTCCCTGTTTTCGTAAGGTCTTCCCACTTTGTCCCTTTCTTATAAAACATCCCAATTAGGTCCTTAAAAGTGCCAATTTGGTTGAAAATAACCCTTGCCGTTAAAATTGAGTAACAGTGTTAAATGTAGGCAAAGTTGGATGCAGGACGTGGCAACATTAAAAAACGTGGCGGATAACTGAGTGGCACATGGCATAGTTAACTGATAAAATGAAATTAAAAAGGGGATTAGGGTTAGTAAATTAAAAAAAGGGATTAGGGTTAGTTAATTAAAAAAGGGAAAGGGAATTAGGGTTGAGTGAATTAAAAAAGGGGAATTTGGGATCTGGTAAATCAAAAAGGGATCTGAGAGTACCATCTGAAAGTTCGTGGGCAATCGTAAGTGGAGACGATCCAGAGTTGGACTTCAATCGCAGTTTGGAGCTTGGCCATTCCCTATTTGGACTTCAATCGCGACTCGATTGTAGGTGTCCGTCAAGTGGTTTTTCTCGAATTTGCTGGAAGGTTTGTCTTGAATCTGATGAAGCTTTTTATATTGTATTGTGATTGTTTACGTCGTTATCTGGGGATGACTTTTTTAATGTGGGGTTTGGGTTGTCTGAAAATGTGCTGTATTTTTTTTGCGTTTGTGGTCCCCCTGTCCCCCCATAGTTATAGATAAGGTTCTTTTGTCAGTGTGACTTTAATAAGCGATGTGTTTTGTCCTTTTATTTTCTTGATAGGTGTAGAAATTTGTTTACGGTGTTGACTGATGACGCTGGTGCCATGCAAATGGTCACGTTAGCTCACATAAATGGACGAGTTCATTTGTACGTAGTGCACAATGTGTCTAAGGCTGAAGTCATTAACATGATTGAGTATAACGTTGATGGTGAGGGTGAAGAGTTGGATGAGGGGGTAGCTGGTGATGGTGAGGCTGAGGAAATTGATGGTGAGGCTGAGGAAGTTATTGGTCAGGCTGAGGAAATTGTTGGTGAGGTTGAGGAAGTTGTTGGTCAGGCTGAGGAAATTGTTGGTGAGGTTGAGGAAGTTGTTGGTCAGGCTGAGGAAATTGTTGGTGAGGAGGCTGAGGAAGTTGATGGTGAGCAAAATGGAAATGATGTTGAGAGGACAGAGGCAGCTGAAGTTGAACTTGATAGGGCAGAAGCAGATCGTATTGAAGTTGATAGGGAAGAAGGAGATGGTATTGAAGTAGATGATGATGAAATTCAGGCTAATACTTCTGAGGTTGATAGGGTAGAAGCAGGTGAAGTTGAAGTTGAAGTTGAGGCTAAAAAGGATGGTCAGATGGATGATATAGAAGTTGGTGATTGGAGTTCAGCAGAAGAAAGTAATGGTGAGATGGATAATGAGGATGGGTTAGTAGATATAGATGTTCAATGTGATGTAAATGAAGGGTTTAGTGATTTGGAGGTTGAGGTTGAACCTTTTGTACCTGGTTGTGATTCTGATATGGATGAGGATAATATTGATGATTCCAGTTGGTTCAATGATGATTGGCAATCCGAGGAGTTAATTTCTTCTCACAATAGTGATGAAGACAGTGAGCACGAAGGGTATGGGAATTTTGCCACATTTACTCAACCAAAGAATATGGTTGATTTTAACTGGGAAGTGGGAACGTACTTTTTGAATAAAGAAGACATCCTTGATGCCATCAAAACTTATTCAATGGAGAATGGTAAGAATTTGAAACTTGTCAAGAATGATAAATCACGAGTAAGGGTTAGATGCTTGGGTTCAAAAGGAGAATGCCAATGGATGGCATATTTTGGTTTCATGGGTGCAGTTAAATCATGGCAACTGAGGAGTGTGGTTGACAAACATAGTTGTAGTAGGGAACACAAGGTTAGACTCTTCAATGCGAAATGGTTGAGTAGAAAACTAGAAAAAACAGTGAGGGAAAATCCTAATGTGAAGGGTGTTGACATCAGAGACAAAATTTCTAGGAAATGGAATATAGCCATATCAAAGAATATGGCTTATAGGGCCAAAACATATGCATCAGAGGAGGTTGCAGGTTCATTCACTGAGCAATATACAAGAATATTTGATTATGCAAATGAGTTATTAGCAAGAAACCCTGGTTCTACAATCAAAGTAAAAGTTCAGCCTAATGATGGGAATGATGGGAAAGTAATATTCCAGAGGTTTTACGCATGTCTTCAAGCATGCAAAAATAGCTTTCTTTTATGCAGGCCAATCATTGGTCTTGATGGAGCGTTCTTGAAAGGCAGACATCATGGTGAGCTTTTAACTGCTGTGGCACAAGATGCAAATGACCAGATGCTGCCATTGGCTTATGCAATTGTTGAAGTTGAAAACAAGGAAACGTGGACATGGTTTCTGGAGCTATTGATTGAAGACTTAGGTGGTCGAGATGTGTGTTGTGGACTAACTATCATGTCAGATCAACAAAAGGTTGTTTCCTTTTTAGTTCTTTTATTTTCATATTATACAAATAACTTCATCTAATTAAGCATTTGATTGGTAGGGTTTAAGATATGCTGTTGAAGATGTTATTCCTGGAGTTGCACAAAGGTTTTGTGTAAGGCATTTATATGCCAACTTCAAGAAAAAATTCCCTGGAAAAACTTGAAAAGGCTCATGTGGAGGGCAGCTACAGCAACCCATCCACAACAGTGGGAGACTGAGATGAGACATATGAAAGAGGTTAATGAAGATGCTTTTAAACAGTTGATGACCATTCCTCCAAGGTTTGTCATTCTTACTTAATACTAGTTATCAAATTAATTAATAATTCACTTGTTTTCATATTATCTAAGTTTAATATTGTTATCCTTGTTGAAGGTTTTGGTCAAGATCAAAGTTCACAACCACAGCTCAAAGTGATACCTTGGTAAATAACATGTCAGAAGCTTTTAATAGCGTTCTAGTAAACACAAGGACCAAACCAATTATTACACTGTTGGAGGACATNAGGTTGTACATGATGAAGAGATGGGCAGCTAATAGGTCAAGGGNGACCTCTTTTAAATCATCAACTTGTCCTAAAATTCTGAGTAGATTACAGAAGGAGGCACTACAAACAAAGAACTGGGTTCCAAGGTATCCAAAACTATTTGATTGGTATATAATTGTTNATTTTCACATGGACATCATTTAATTAATGGTTGTTTATATTGACAGCTGGTCTGCACACAAACTTTTTGAGATCAGACATGTGTCCCAAAGTGGGGACAACTTTNTGGTGGATATAGACACATGTACATGTTCCTGCAGGAAGTGGAGCATCAGTGGAATTCCATGTGTGCATGCATTGACAGCAATGAAGTTCCTCAACCTAACTGCGGAGGACTATCTACCTGTATGTTTTAAGAAGTCAACCTATGAAGAGATGTATTCCTCCATTATATACCCCATTAATGGAAAACATCTATGGGAGATCACTCAATGTCAAGATGTCTTGCCTCCACCAAAAAGACAAATGCCTGGTCGTCCTAAGAAGAAAAGGAAATTAGAGCAATGGGAATTGAAGAAAAGTTCTACCAAAATGTCTAAAGGGGGCTTACTCAAGAGATGCACCATCTGTAGGGAAGTGGGACACAACAAAAGAAATTGCCCAAAACGAATCCAAGGGCAGCAAGAGGGAGAACCCAGCACAGTTCCTCAAGCTCAACCAGATGGACCAAAAACACAAACAACTTGATGCTTAAAATATATTGTAATAGGCCACATTTTGATGGTAGAATATGTCATAGGCCACATTTTGATCAAACCATATTTTGTTTACCAGATTTTGTAATAGGCTAGATTTAGTGGTACCATGTGTAATAGGCCACTTGAAGAATGGTTGATGTAATTGGCTGTATGAACAATGCCAGATTATCTTTTGTTAATTATATCAAAATCTCTGTTTCAGTGTTCAAATTCCCTTGCCTATTTTACTTCTGTATTCAGATTGATTTATATCAGTTGATGTTACTGTATTGAGATTGGTATATATCAGTTAATGTGCCAGTAAACAACTTTGATAAATGATCTTTGATCAAGTGCAATAGTTTGAACTCATGCTTTCCAAAATAACATTTTCATTAAACATATCAAGCTCTACATTAAACATCTTAAACATCTGAAGCATTACATCTTCACTGCACAAAACTTTAACATTACCCAAAACCTACATCTGAAACACTACATTTGCAGACCAGATCCTGCAACTAATACCAAAACAACCCAACTAAGTACATTGTACTGGCCAAAACCTACATCTACAAACATTATCAAACCCTTCCCATGAGCATTGCAATTATTATCATGTTCATTATAAAGACAACACTAACAACCACAACCAAATATTTCATCCAACTTTGCAGACCCATAACAGCTTTCTCCACATCAAAGCTCTGCTTAACACCTTGGTTTTCAAAAGTCTTCACCAACCTCTCATCATTTGCTTCCAACACCTCACAGCTCACTTTCTTCGACACCCCAATCAGTAAACCACTTGAAGAAGTTGCATCCTCCATTTTCACTGCCCATCTTATACCTAGGGCAACCCCAGAACAATTTCCCTCGATTCTTCGTCGTTTTGGCAGTCCTTAGCACACTCTTCTCTCTACAATGGCAGATCAGCGATGCATCTTTCTTGCTCCAACCTCCATCTCCTTGAGAGCTCGAAGCAGAACGGAAATGCTTCCTTCCGCATGCATTGCAAGTTGAAGAGCAATAGGAATGACCCAAGGACATCGTGATTTCTTCTACTGTAGAGCTTCCCTCTTCAACACTGATGAACCCTAACTACGTCGAGCTGGGTGTCCTTCACAACTTAAATAAACTCAGAATTTCATTCTTCTAATGCTTTACCAATTAAAAATGTAATTAAGGTTTCTAATGAATGGATTAATAGCCACGTGCCACTCAGTTATCCACCACGTTTAAAAATGTAGACACGTCCTCCATCCAACTCTGCCTACATTTAACACTGTTACTCAATTTTAATGGCAAGGGTTATTTTCAACCAAATTGGCACTTTTAAGGACCTAATTGGGATGTTTTATAAGAAAGGGACCAAAGTGGGAAGACCTTACGAAAACAGGGACGCCTAAGTGGTTTTAACCTTATTTTTAAGTAATGAAAATTAAAGTGTTTTTAAGATAATGATAATGTCTGAAGTAGTAAAGAGCATAGAAGAGTTGCGAAGGTGTGTTTAAGAAGTCAAAACAATTAATTTGACATGTTTCCAACAAAAGCACGACTGGTTTTAATGCCTTCTTATCTTTTCTTAATCTAGGTTTTGAAATTTAAACATTAATCCATGGTTGGCAGTGATAGTGGCCGGAACTTGAAATAAGCCCTCTGTCTGCTAACTTGAATAGTAATAATCAATTTCACGAATGATAATCGACTAAATGGCCTAGAAAACACAATCAGAAAAGCATATTACACAAGAAGTAATCTAACAATATACTCGGCAAATGCAATACAGTTCATATTTTCTTATAACATCATCTGATCAGACAAGTTGATATATTAAACAGAAAATAGGTAATTGCGCAGTGGTAAACCACAATTTAAAATAGGCAGAGGATACTTTGTGCATTTGTTTAACCATGTATTTGAGTTCTTCTCTCTCTCCTTTTGCACCCTCCAATTTATGAAAGACAAATCTTCCCCAACATAATCTAAAAAATATTACAGAGAAAATCTACTTCTCACGTCAAGGAAAAATAACACCAAGATAATGTATACAAGTGTGAACAACTTATAGTCAAATACACAGGAGTGTCTAGAGGTGAGAATAGACCAGATTTATATAGTTAAATAGGTTCTATCCTAAGAAAAAGTTACTAAATCTACTAAACCAACCTATTTGTCCATTTAAATATCAATATAAACACGCATGATTATCGTCTTCTAGTCTCATGGAAGCTCGAAAGACTTAAACTAGTGACTCGACTTACTGATAACGGTTGAAATTACCATTATCTGAGACTTAATTTTGATATTAAATACAAGCTTTTTTATTTAGAAACTTGTTTGAAAACATGTTTTTGCTTAAGTTGTGTGAATAAGAGAGTTGAGAGTGAATTTAATGATTTTATGGAGGTATTGAGATGATTTGGAAGAAGAGTGCAAGTACCAAAGAGTTGGAACTCAGGAAGAACTGGAAAAGCAGCAGAATTGAGAACTGGTAGGACGCCTGAGTGCCCTTTCAGGGGCCCTCAGCACTAGAACTCACTATCTTATGCCTGAGCGCCCTTTCCGAGGCCCTAAGCGCAGAAAGCTACTAGATCGCACCTAGGCACCCTTTTTAGTACACTTTAATTTTTGTCCTTAAGGAAACTATAATTTTTAGTCCTCCATAACTAACAACTTTAATTTTTTTCTTAGGTGGCTAACGGTGTGCCACATCATTTTTCATTTTTCTGAACAGTGTCAATCCACTGCATCTTCACCTTCACGTCGAGCTTTTCTCCCTTCCTCTCCTTTCGTCTCTGGGTGGCACACTGTCTCCCTTTACATTGATCATACCGACACCAACATCTTCCACTCTATCTCCATCGTCGGCGAGGACCCAACCGCACTCACCGGTGATCTTTGTGAGGCAGACCCTTATCACCTAAGGAAAATGTTGACCTTGAAACCAAGCTCCGAACAGAATCACCTTTGCAGGTTTTTTGCATTATTTGTGGATCCGATGGGAGAAGGTGATTGACAAAAGGGAGACGAAGATCGAGGGGATGTCGAAGTAAATACCAATTTTTTTTGGTTGATGGGTATTTTCGTAAGGTGATTCGTTTTTGAATTTGATGAAATGTTGTTGGTGATTGTAAGTGGTTCAAGGGTTTTTATGCATTTTTTATGTATGGCTTCCAAAGTAGTTCCATCTTCGGATTTTTTGAAATGTTGCAATTGTGGATGTGGTTGCAATTGTTCCATCTTCGGATGTTCAATCTTTAGGGATTTGGATTCGATTTGTTAAATGGAAGCATGATGAGTTCAAAATGGATGGTCCATTGGCCATGCCGACATTTGCAAAGGTTGAAATTGAGAATGAATGTGTGGCCTTGTAAAGAAAGAAAATAGGGAAAAAACTGTTTTATTAATTTTGAATAAAATATGAGAAATATATACAAGAGAGAGAATCTATAATTTTGCTATTTTATCCCTATAAATATTCTATAATAATGTAACATTATTACTGTAATTATTCTATAATAATGTAACATTATTACTGCAAATCACCTATAATAATAACAATATATTCTCTCAATAATCTCGGGATATGATTTATTTTCTAACACCCCCCCTCAAGCTGGAGCATACAGATTTTATGGACAAAGCTTGGAATACATAAACTCAATTTGAAATATGTAATCTGTCTTCAAGAGTGTCATTGGCGCGCCGTCATTTCCGCTGTTCGTTACTATTGATAAAAAACAAATTGAAAGAACAAATGAAGGGCCTGCAGCAACAAACTGCAGGGGCAAATAGCAACACACCTGTAGGGACTACAGTATCCTACAGCGGCTGGAATTAAAAGGCTAATAGCCACAAATCTGTAGGGACTTAATCACCCTAAACAACAACAAAACTTCAAGGGACTTAACTGTCCTAAACAACAACAAGCCTTCAGGAAATATTTGTCCTCCACAGGCAAACAACAACAAACCTGCAGGGACTACACTACCCTGCATCGGTTGGAATTAAAAGGCTAACAGCCACAAACCTGTGGGGACTTAATCACCCTAAACAGTAACAAACCTTCAAGGGACTTAACTGCCCTGAACATATGGGAGGCCTTCAGGAAACAACTGTCTTGTAGAGGTAAACAACTACAAACCTTCAGGGACTTCACTGCCCTAAGTAGCAACAAAACTTCAAGGGACTTAACTGCCTTGAACATAAGGGAGACCTTCAAAATAGAGAAGAAGATAGCGAAAGCAATAAAGGGGTGTTGGTGTATTTGTGGCACAAGTAACGGAGACGATGGCCGCGAATATGCACTGCAAGAAATAGGGAAGGTTAGATTTGTCAGAATGAAAAAGAAGCAGCCCATAATAAATCAAGCTACTTGCTTCATAAATTTGGTAATCTTGCTTATAGAAAAGTGTATAGGAAAAACAATTCTTTGGGTTAGTGATTGATTTTTTGAATACTTCGATAAATGTTTGAGAAATTTTTAATTCTTCATATTCAGTATATATTGGTTTGGGAACAAACTCTATCAGGATGACTCAATAATCAGAGGATGTTGGCGGCGAGAGAGTGGTCGATGGAGATAAGAAGGTTTTTTGCTTGTTTGAGCGATAAGGAGAGATGGCTTGGTGTCTGGTAGAAGCGGCTATGGGTATCTATATGTTTTCGGGTTTTGAAACCGTGAGGAATGGATGAAGAAGGTTTATGTAATGTTGGGAAACAGAAGAATAGAAACGTAATAAAAGATGTTATTACACGTGGTTAGTCGTTAGTCACGTCGGACCAAATTTAACGGCGTTGGTTTTGGAGGACGAAAATTTATAGTTTCTTTAAGGAAAAGGATCAAAGTGTACCAAAGTTTGACAGAGGGACTAAATCTAAAATCGCTTGACAGTTAAAAGGATTAAAAACATATTTAACCCTAACCAAAATGCACAATATTTTCATAATTTTAAAATAACTATAAATGTTTCGTTCATACAACCACAAAACAAAAGTTATAAAAATGATAGTTATTCAAAAAGACCATTGTCTTCTAGCTTCTACTTTCAATCCTCAAATGATATAATCTCGAACTTAATTTACCATTTCAATTGTGATAGAATTCAAATTATTTTTCTAAAATTAAGCCAATTACCAATTAATCTATTATAATTAAGCTAATCAAATTTCTGTAATTAGGTTATTAAATATTTTGTAATTATGTTATGCATAATAAAACACATTCAATTTATCTTTCTCTATTACTTGGTATCATGAGTCTTTCTTTGATCCATACATTGCCTCTTCTCTTCATCATACACATGGGTTCCACCATTGGTGCCATGTCTTTAACCAACTCCGATTTTTGCTCTTTCTCACATGGAGAAAGACCATTATGTTATGTGGAATAAACTTTTTCAAACTCATGCTCAGGATACCAAAGTTCTTCACTATAACATCCTCAACCTGGGAAGGAATGTTTGGTTCCTACCAACACTAAGGATGAACCGTGGACCACTCTTGATGCTACTGTACTTCAATAGATCTATTCTACCATCTCTTTTGATCTCATTGACATTGTCACGGAGAAAGGCTCCACGACTATGGCGCTACCTAGAATTGTTTAGCAGTCATTTTTTATGGACAACTAGAATTCTCGTGTTGTTGTTCTTGGGTAGGATTTCTCTTCCATTCACATGGATAATTTTTTGAATGTTTTTGCATATTATTAGTGACTCAAACAAATATATGTTCAGTTGACAAATGTTGGTGCTTTTGTCAACAATCATTGTTTGGTATTGTAGCTAGTCTCTTTTTTGTTTGAGTCCTTTCATAATATAGTCACCCCGATCTGTTAAATTAACCCTTTGCCTTCCTTCTTCTAGGCTTATTCTATGTTGACTCTTAGAATATAGTTTGGTGAAGATGAAAACCACTGCTTCTCACACCACCATGCACACTTCAGCCCTATGGGACATTGACCACTCCTGTCAATAATGCTCCAACCGTCACTCAAACAATTGTTTTAGGTCCGACCGCAATTGCAACGATCAAAGTCTCTTTGGTGGACGTAATCAGCGTATTGGATCTCACTCAAATGGTTCATATGTTTTTCTTGTTGTAGCTCGTTCTCCAACATGGCAGCCACCTTAGTTTGTTCCTTAGAATCCCTAGGGTTGGATTCCCTCTCCTTGGGGGCATGCCTCCTTGTCCTTATCCCACATCTTAGTGGACTCACCCTAAAGGACCTTCAAAGTATGCCGACATTGTAGGTCAGCATCCTTAGGCCCATACTGCCACACCTTTCCCAATACCCTCTAACATTGTATCTGTTATGCACCATGTCCTTAACATATCTTGATAGCACGTGGTACATACACATTGGAGCCTCGTCTCACTAAGTGGCATCAAAAGGTAATCTCACATCTTATTAAAATTTGATTCATTTAAATTACACATTAATTGTTGGTAGTGATCAAGGTATTCCAAATCAGGGTTCTTGTAAACCAATCTTTCCTACATCAAACCACCATAAGCCTCTCAACCTTAACCACATCTTGCAAACACTTCATATTATAAAAAATTTAATTTGTGTAACAACTCACTACTGATAATAATGTTTCTGTTTCCTTTGACCATGTTCGCTTCTTTGTTGTTGATTTAAGGAAAGAGATCCCACTTATGAGATGTGATAACATTGACGATTTATATCCAATCAGTAGTCCCATTTCTTTTGTTGGTTTAACTTCCATTATCTAGCATAGTCATCTTGGCCATCCCATTTCTATTGTTTTGCAATCTCTTCATATAAATATGTCCATTGCCTTTGAGCATTAGAACTCAAAAACTATTTGTGATTCATGTGTGTTTGTAAAACATGTTAAGTTGCCTTCTGTGTCATCAAATAATGCTACTTTGATGTCTTTTCATATTTTACACAATGATCTTTGTTAAGTCCTTGGCAAGTGTACCAAATCGTTATCAAGTAATATAAACGGGTAAGTCCGAGTATCGTTTTCCCAAAGGACTCTTAGGCCTTAACTTTCATGTAAACAAATCGTGTAAGACTTGAAAAGAGAATAAATTTGGCGGTTATATGCAAAGAACAAAAATAAACATGCAATGCAGTTGATTCAATTGGTTTTGAGAAACTATGGATGAATGGTGTTGTTGGGATTTACAATTTCATCTTATCCACTCTCATATATCTACTCTTCTTATTTACTTCACTTATTTATCTAATTGCCATGCAAACTTTCTAGTATACCCTTAACCCAATCCCTTGGTGAAAAGAGCCTATTATTAATTACCGGCTTGCTATCCCTAGCCTCCCCAAGTAACCAATAATGCAATGCGTTCGGAAGCAAATACAATTGACCGTCCTACCCCTATCCCTAGGCGATATTGGCATCATCAAGGAATTTCCCACCAGTTCATGACATTATCGTACATCCCCATATCGACAAAGACAAACATCTTTTACTAAATGAGTTAAACAATAAAAGCATTGAGCACAGATGAGAACCCAACAATTGATAAACAAGTATATGACAAGCATATGAAATAAATAAGCATTTAAATATATGAGAGTTTCAAAAGATTTCATTGTTCCCCAACAACAAAGGGTTTAGTTCACCATAATCATGGTGAAACTAGATGAAAATAATGAAAGAGTGGAAGAAATAACGTAAACTTGGTTGAATGGAGCCTAAGCATCCAAGGAACCTCCTCCAAGGTGTGGAATAGCTCTGGACGTTTCTCTCTGCCAAAAAATTCCTCTTCTAATTCGCACTGGGGCTATATATAAGCCCAAAAAGATAACAGATAGATTACAGAAAGATTTACAAAATCTATAGCTAAAAAAACAGACAACCGCCCAGGCGCCTAAATTCACCGCTCAACGGTCAGTTTTGCCGCTGAGCGGTTTCCCTCTAATCGCTCTGAGCACTCAGCGGACCATTCTGGCGCTCAACGACTTGCTTGACCCTTCTTTTCATCATATTTCTCTTTCTTTCATGGGTCTAAGTCCACCTTAGTTCACTTCCATCTTTAATTCATCTAAAAACCCTGCAAAACAATGCAAAACAAACATAATATCTCTAAAACCAACTTTTGACTTTCTCAAGAGACTCAACTAGGTGTTTTACTTGATTTAAAGCTCATTCTAAGCCATAAAGGGTGTGTTTTACTATCAAATTTAAGTATGAAAATAACGGTTTTTAGACCGTTATCAATATTCACACATCTCCTATTTTAAGTTCCTATGGTCATCACTATTATGTTTCATTTATGGATTATTACTCTGATTTCTTGTGGACATTTCCTTTAGGTACTAAATCACAAATTTCTTAAAAGGTTCACATCTCTCATTAATCAAATTCAATTTAGCAAAAAGTTAAATGTTTTCAATGTGAAAACGAGTATGAGTAAAATGATCTTCTTTTTTTTTTTGCGATTCTCTTGTCCCCATACTTCTTCTCAAAATGGCAACGAAGAACGTAAAAATTGAACCATTAACAACAGGATTCATACTCTCATCGCTCATTCATTCCTTTCTCCTTCTATTTGGCATCACGTCCTTCAAATTGCCACTTATCTCCTTATTATACTTCCTCAAAAGGTCTTGTCCAACTGGTTATGTTTGTTATCCTTTATTTCCTTCTTTTATCATCAACAAAATACAACCATGATTGACTTTCTGTGTTTTCTTAGGTTGCCCCCTTAGTCACAACGATTATAAATGTTTTAATTTGTCCCACATAAAGGTAATGATATCGCGACATGTCATTTTTTATGAAACACAGATTCCTTTTTCCCATATGCCTTCCTCTCCTTTTTTTACTTATAACCATTTCACGGATGACATACATCCTATTAAGTCCCTGGCAAGTGTACCAGATCGTTATCAAGTAATCTAAACGGGTAAGTCCGAGTATCGTTTCCCAAAAGACTCTTAGGCCTTAACTTTCGTGTAACCTAATTTCATAAGACTTGAGAAAAGAATAAAATTTTGATTGTTAAATGCAAAAACAGAATTAAACATGCAAATGTAGTGAATCAATGGTTGAGCAAAAACTATGGATGAATGGTGTTGTTGGGGTTTACAATTTCATCTTATCCACTCTCATATATTTACTCTTCTTATTTACTTCACTTGTTTATCTAATTGTCATGCACACTTTCTTATTTACCCTTAACCCAATTCCTTGATGAAAATAGCCTATTATTAATTACCGGCTTGCTATCCCTAGCCTCCCCTAGTAACCAATAATGCAATGCGATCAGAAGCAACAACAATTGACCGTTCTACCCCTATCCCTAGGCGATATTGGCATAATCAAGGAATTTCCCACCAGTTCATGACATTACCGTACGTCCCCATATCGATAAAGACAAACATCTTTTACTGAATGAGTTAAACAATAAAACCATTGAGCACAGATGAGAACCCAACAATTGATAAACAAGTATATGAAAAGCATATGAAATAAATAAGAATTTGAATATATGAGAGTTTCAAAAGATTACATTGTTCCCCAACAACAAAGGGTTTAATTCACCATAATCATGATGAACTAAATGAATTGAATAGAAAGAATGAAAAGATAAACCCTAGATTTGGTATGTTGGAGCTCCCACATCCAAAATCCTCCTCCAAGGGGTGAAAAAAGTGTTGTGTCGTCTTCCTCTTCCAAAGATTAAGTTTTGATTCGCACTGGCCTATATATAGGCCAAACAGATAACAGAAAGATCACAGAATCCACCAAATAACAACAAAAAATCGCTCAGGCGCTTAAGTAAACGGCTCAGCAGTTTCCCTCTAATCGTAGGACCGCTCAGCGTCCAAAACTGCCGCTCAACGCCAAAAACTGACCGCTCTGCGCCCATTTTCACCGCTCAACGGTTTGGTTGACTTTTCTGGTTGACTGATTGACTTTTCAGCACTCCAACCATTTGATACTTCAACCTTTCTTCCAATTCATTCCGAAAACCTATAAAATCAAGGGAAACCAAGCATAAAACCAAGAAAACCATCTTTGACTTTGTTATTCTCTAACTTAATAAAAATGCATGATTTCAAGCTAATTCTAAGTCATAAAGGGTGTGATTTAATATCAAAATTAAGTATGAAAATAACTGTTTTTCAACCGTTATCACATCCCTCCCTTGTTTATCACTGGCCTAACCTTGACTTGGAGCCTTTGTCTAACCTACAACCTACAAGATAGCCCTCCCTTTCATGTAGCACATCAATCTCCATGACCAACATATCTCTCTCCTACTTTAGACCAACATGTCATGCATCTGAACCCTACCCATCATCCATCATGACTCGCACTTTCTACTAGGACCATGGCCACCCATAGCATGATCAATCTCTACAAACCCATAAAGCTCTTTAACCTTTCTATTTTTATTTTCGACTTAACAATATCACCTCTTCCTACAAATCTCACCATTACTTTGTCAAACCCTAATAAGAAATTTTCCATGATGTCTAAAATTGATGCTCTAATTAAAAATAATATTTAGGATTTGATTTTGTGAGCTTATGGAGTCAATATCATTCATTGTATGTCGATTTTCAAACATAAAACGAAATCTAATGGTTGTTTTAAGCGTTACAAAACTAATCTTACATGTGATGGCAAATTTCAAATTACATGTGTGAATCGTGATGATATGTTTAGTCCCACGGTGAAACTTGCGACCATTCACATGGTTTTCACCATTGTTTTCTCCAAATCCTGGTCCATTCATTAATTGGATGTTCATAATGCTTTTCTCTATGGAGATCTACATGACACTGTATAAATGTACCAAACGTTCCATTTCTATGATCCACTTCGTTCTAGTTATGTTTATTGCTCTAGAAATTCTTTTTATGGAATGAAGCAAGCATCTCGTGCTTGGTACCAGCGCTTTGTTGGCTATGTGTCTACCACTAGTTCTAGCATAATACTTCAGATCACTCCCTCTTCATCTGTCATTAAGGTCCTAACATGACACATATCCTCCTTTATGTTGATGACATCATTCTTATCACCTCATCCCATGATCTCTACAAATCTATCATGGAAATCCTTGCCTTTAAATTTGTTAGATGTTTGATACTAGATGCTCCACATCTAATTACGGTGTGTTTCTTGGTGACAACTTCATCTCCTAGTCTTTGAAGCACCAACCCATTATTTCTCACTCTAGTGTAGGGGCTTAATATCATTGTGTTGCAAATATTGTTGCTCAATCTTATTGGCTCCACAATCTCCTGTTACAACTTCATTTTCATCTCCTTCAAGCTACTTGGTATATTGTGATAATGTTAGTGCCACTTTTTTTATCTATCTAGTAATCATGTGCAACATCATCGCACAAAACATATTGAGATAGATATTCACTTTGTTCGAGAAAAGATAACATGTGGTAAGACACGAATTCTTTATATTCCTTCCTATCACGAGAGACTTAGATTTTCACGAAAGGCCTACCTTGAGTTTTTTATTTTTTTTATGATTTTTAAATCAATCTAAACGTTAGTGTACCTCCCGCTTAGACTGGAGAGGTATGATAAAATCTAAATTATTCTTATGAAAGTATGTCAATTAATAATTAATCTCTAATACATAATAAAACACACATCCAACTTATCTTTTTCTCTTACAAATTGAGTTATAATACACACTCACATCCAAACTACAAGTCAACCTTAAAACTTGAATTCTTCAAATGTAGATTCCATCTCAAGATCTCCTATTCTCTGCATGAAAGATGGCTTTCATTCGATCCTTGGAATTAAAAAAGAAAAGAAAAGAAAAAAAAAAAAAAAAAAAACCTCTGGCATAATGGATGTCAATATTCTGTGAATTATTAATTTTCCTGAATGCTGTCCTTAACCAATCTTCTTCTCATGCATATAGACTTCACGTCAAGAACATTTCTAAAATTCGATTGTTAGTGTAAAAAGGGATCATGTTAAGAGGCAGTGGTATGTCAAGGCCCATGAAAATGATTATGAAAGATTTTTCGAACAAATTCTTAACCATGAAAACAACGATTATGCTGTAATAGAAATAATTACACAAATAAATAATTAAATTCTAAATAGGAGAAAGCTTAGAAAATTAATCATTTCTTACTATTAAAGTTTAGGGTTTTGGGTACTAGACCTTATCTCCCCTTCTGGATGGTAAGTATAGAGACCTTCAATCAGATCTATCCCATCCAAACAAGGCATTTCACTTTTTGAAATTTATCTTTTTGAAAAGATGCTTTAATTGGGGTACCAACAAACCCACCTTAGCCGTAACATATTTGGGAATTAACATGACTAAACTAAAGTATATAAATGACAGCATAATGTCAAGGTAAGAGTTCCTCAAATAAATTAAAAGATGGCAAGTCTTTTAATTTCAATATCTGAGGCTAATTAAGTCAATCCCCACAAGCTTTTGTATAACCGGTAAAACATTGACAAATGTTAACTTCTACCTGGATTTAACCAACTCCTAAAAGAAATGAAGAAATCAAAAGCAACAGAACAGCAGACAAGTAAAACCACCAAAGAATTACAGAATCAGTAAAATAAAGAATACGTGACTTACTCTAGTCTGTTACAAAAAAAAAAATAAAAAATGAGAAAAATCTGTATGGTTGCCCAATTTTTATTTTTAATTTCTTTGGTAAATCTGATTGTGTTTAAAACTAAAAAAAAAAAAAAAAAGAAATACAAGTTGAAAAGACCAAGAAAATTGAAATGTAATTTACAACAAAGTATTGTAATTTTTAGGTACATTGCAAAATATTTCTTGGGCAATTGACAACATTAAAAGCACTGAAATTTAGGAAATTTGAAATAAATTTTCCACAACTAAACTATTCTTTATTGGACATTTGAAGCATAGTGGTTCCACCAGGTAACCAATATTAAAGAATTTGAACATAAATTTCATGAGAGTGAACTTTCCGAAATCATTCTAGTAGACAAGTTGAAGATTGAGAAAGTGAACAAACATCACACAAATCTGAGCAATCAATTGCCTTCACATTCAAATATTGTCCATGCCATTGTGCTGAGTTCATACTTCTGCCATTTGAAATTAACATCTTCCAATTTTTTATTGGTTATACAAAAGCTCGTGGGGATTGGCTGAATTGGCCTTAGATAATGAAATTAAAAGACTAACCATCTTCTAATTTATTTGAGGAACACTTACCTCGACATTGTGTCGAGTTCATATATTCCTTTCCATTCAAGGATTATACTGATCCTTTTGGTGATTATCTTAACATATACAGATTAAATTATTTTTTGTATTAGATGATAATATATTTAGATTATTATATTTGATTAACTTTGTTTTTAGATAATTTTGAGTATATAAATATGGGTTGTTAAATTAGATAATTCATAGTGATCTAATATATAGATTCGTGTTTCCATGTCCTACATTCGGGAGACTATACATGTCGAAGTGTCCGTGTCCGTGACAGTATCATGCTACATATTCTAAATAAAGACTCAAAACCAAGAAACATTTACAGAAGAAACTACATTGAAAGGGAGCACACCAATAAATAACAAATGGATTTTAACTTACAAGAATCAGTCAGATCAAGGTTAAAGCTAGCCAATTATAATAAAATAGATATAATTCGTTCGCTTTTGCAAGTCAGAATTTAATGGCATTCAAAACAATGGTTTAGCTGTGAGTAGTAGCATAATCAGTAGGAACAAGCATGCATAAATCAAATCTAGTCTTCTTCACCATCAAATTCATTTTTTTAAAGAAGGAACATTGATTCACAATTAGTAACCTAAATCAACACTTCTAATCGAAAAATACCTTGTATGTTATCTTCTGTCCCGTTCTCAATCATTTATACTTCATCCAACAATCTTAAATGTGGAAGATGTACTTGCAACAAATACACATTGAATTCAACCTGTTCATCTTCATTGATCTTTGAATCGAAGGGAATGGTGGCCCGCGCAGCAACAGATGAATCTCAACATTGAGTATTTTGCCAAGTGGGATTTGAAACCACGGGAATGGTGATTGTATTCCCTTGTGGTCTGTTCTTTCTGTGCAGCATGAAGTAGAAGGTATCAGGTTTTGTGAGTGTATTGCCAAAATATAAATAACCAATAATGTCAAAGTTTGAGGAAATGCTCTCCAAATTTAAGCGCAGAAATCACACTTTGAAAAAACTAGCAAAATAGCATAAGAAATGTGAGAATGAATGCTTCAGTGGGAGGGAGATGTCTATTCTTTTTGAGCAAACGTGGGGTCGGTAATAGGTATTTGAAATAATTGAGTGCCCTGACGAATTGTGAGGGACTTACCTATAATGTTGGAAGAGTTAAAAAAAAAAGTTATCTTTCTCATAATTACCTCACTCACCTACCACTTATTTTTATTCTCATTTCTTTTAACTTAAACTTAGTTAGAGACCTCCCTTCCTTATGCATTATTCATCTCCATCAGAATACTCGATTTTGTTGTAGATGGAAGAAAAATGGTTAATGTAGACGAATTTAGAGAAATAGAGTTATGAAAAATCATCTAAGATGTACATAAGACTTCTAACAAGAGTCATGATTAGAAGGATTCAAGAAGGATTCAAGAAAAAGAAAGATCACTTACTACTTTACTCCTATGGAGAATCACTTATTAATCCTTTTTTTCTTTGCTAAAAACATTCGTATTGTTTTTTAGGCCATAAATAAAGGTTGGAGACCATGCCTATTCATCCTAGGAGGCTTTACAAGCTAAAGAAAGCAAAGGAAGCAAAGAAAAGAACAATTGAAGTGAATTTCGGATTGGAAAAGCATAAAAGAATGACTTCCAGATTCTGCATCCCGCTCAACCCCCTACAACATGCCCCAGCAAATGTGAGCCATCTTTTTCACATTTATCACGTTTTTATTATGTTTCATGTGCGACTTGTGAGCTAAGCTTAGTAACTTCTCTAACACTCTTCTTTTGAGATTTTAGAAGCTTAGCAAAGTCAGGAATGGAGTCCTCTTTTCACCTATAAAAGAGAGGTTCTTCTTTTTGTAAATTTAAACTTTGAAGAGATAAAGAAATGATGTTGAGTTTACTCCAGGCTTATTCTCAAAGTTTAATTCTTCTTGTGTTTATTCAACACCCCCTCCTCTATAACACCCCGATTTTTTGAATGTCACGATCAAAAATTTGTTCAAAACTTTTCTTATAAAACATTCATTTCGAACAATCAAACTCTATTTGATTAAAATGAGGAAGCAAAAACATAATTATAAATATTGTATATTCAAAACAAAAATCTGAAATAGTTCCTTTTACAATAAAGGTACCAATTCTGAAAACTTTTAAATAGAATAATTCATCATCCCTTAAATATAAGACCCCAACTCTCACATCAGCTACTTCAATCAGTCTTATCGACAATGTCATCTACTCTCGTACAAGTACGATCATCGTAGGTGGAAACCACAACTTCAACTTTCAGGGTGAGAAACCAGAAATATCATAACATACAACAAAACATATTCATTTTAATCACAAGAATAATATAATCATATAAACATATTCCATCACAACATTATCATCCCAGTCAAGTCATTCATGAACCAATGTCGTTTTCTTATATTGTGTCGTCTGACCTGTTACCACTAACAGGACCTGTTCCCAACAGGGCAATTCGAGTGGTCTTCCATCGCAACTTTCGATCTATCTCCCCGACTTCTCAAAGACTAACGAGTAAAAACACTGGCACTACGTGCACCAGTGCACTATACTCAGCACAAGCCGAAGTCATTTGGGCGAGACATCCACCTCACCGCGTAGAGGGAAGTGACACTCGAATCACTATCTCTAAACGAGAGTCCAACACATCACATTTTTAACGTAGCATAGTACGAAAAGCTCACTCATGACTGATGACAGTACAAGGAAATAACATAGTTTCATGTTCACATCATAATTTTGTACACATTCTCATTAACCTGCATTCATCCTCAAATCATAAGATTTATCTCACCATTCTCAAAATATACAGTGTTCCCTCATCATAAGGTTTAAAATGTCTTTCTCATCACCTTTCGTACATAGTCTCAATATTATACATTAACTCACCAATCCCAAATTACCAGATTTATAACATCACTCACAAAAGATACATATTATGCATTACTCACCAATCACAAGGCTCATAACACAATCTCATTACATTCCACCTTTAATCTCAATAATAGTTGTTAACCCATCAATAACATGCATTATTCACAAACACAAAGTTTATAGCATAATCTCAATACGTTCCATGTGCATGTGTGAAAGACAAATAAGTCAAAGAGTCTTTCAAAAGAAAATAAAAAATGTAATTTCAACTAAGAGACCTCTTGAGCTGCTCTATATAGATGACTATGGTCTAGTTGTTATAGATGACTATACTAGATGGACATGGGTAAATTTCTTAACCCAAAAGGATGAAGCTTTCAACACCTTTAATAAACTTTATAAGAAAATAGAAAATAGAAAATGAAAAAAGCAGAAGAATTGTTTCAATAAGAAATGATCATGGTGGAGAATTTGAAAACGAGCTTTTTCAAAACTTTTGCAAAAACTCTATTATAAGTCACAATTTTTCTACTCCGAGGATACCACAACAAAATAACATCGTTGACAGGAAAAATCATTCTTTGCAAGAAATGGATAGACTTATGTTGAATGATTTTAATACCCCTAAACACTTTTGGGCTGAAGTAGTTAATATGACTTGCTATCTTTAGAAAAAAAATCATTTAAGGTCAATCTTAAGCAAAACTCCACATGAGTTATGGAAGAACAAAAAGTCAAACATTTCTTACTTTCATCCATTTGGATGTCAATGCTTCATTCTAAATATCAAAGATAACTTAAGGAAGTTTGACTCAAAAAATGATGAAGGAATTATGCTTGGTTATTCTGAAACCTCAAAAGCATTTAAAGTTTATAACTCTAGAACTTCTAAGGAAGAAGAAGCCATACATGTCAAGTTTAAAAATTATGAGCCTAACAATAAAATGTCAAAGCTAGATGAAGTTTTTACACATATGTAGATTGACGACAAAACGTCGAACATGCCAAACGAGTCAACTAAACCAGACATGTCAAGACAAGTAGATAAGTGTCAAGATGAATAGAGAGTGCCTCGTTGGTCGCATCATCTAGCGGTAAAGAACCATCCTATCGAGAACATCATAGGTGATCTCAAGGAAGATATCAAGGCTAGGGCATGCTACAAACAACGACGAACAACTTTAATATCTCAAATTGAACCGTTGAACGTCAATGAAGCACTAGAAATGACTCATGGGTCAAAGTCGTGCAAGAAAAGTTAAATTAGCTCTAGTAGAATAATGTTTGGAAGCGCGTTGAGCTACCTCAAGGTAAACATGTCGTTGAAGCTAACTAGGCCTTTCAGGATAAGCTGGATGAAGATGGAAAGGTTGTGAGGAAAAAAAGCTAGGCTTGTCACCAAAGACTACTCCCAAGAAGAAGGTATTGATTATACAGAAACCTATCCACCTGCTACCAAGTTAGAAGACATTCAAATCTTACTTTCTTTTGTTGCTTATAGTAAAATTTAGTTATATCATATGGATGTAAAAAGTACTTTTCTAAACAATGATATCAAAGAAAAGGTTTATGTGAAACAACCTCCAGGTTTTGCCAAGAGCTTTACAAAAGTGGACAACACCATCTAACGTCAGATGATAGGTTCACTTCTATACCTAACATCGTCTAGACCTAACATAATGTTTAGTGTTTATTTATGTGCTAGATTTCAATCAAACCCTAGGGAAACCCATATGACTACCGTTAAATTCATTTTTCGCTATCTTATTGGGACAACTACTCTTAGTCTTTTCTTTAAAGGAAGAGAAAATTTCAGGTTGCAGGGATACTATGATGCTGATTACGTAGGACATAGGATTGAGAAAAAAAAAAACACTAGTGGAGGATGCCACTTCATCGCAGGCAACCTATTTTCTTGGATGAGCAAAAACCAACTTGAAGACTATGACATCTATGAGAGTAAGATCCATATCTTTTTGTAATAATAATATTGCAATCAGTTTATTTAAAAACCCATACCGCATTTACTTGTTAAACATATTGAGATTAAACATCATTTTATATGAGATCATGTTCAAAAGGGTACTGTGGATTTACAGTATGTAAACACAAAAGATCAGCTTGCTAATATCTTTATGATGAAACTCTTTGTTGAAGATAAACTTATTCTTCTAATGACTTTTTTGGGTATGAGCTCATTGAACGAATAAGTTTGAATCAATCTATTTATCATGTGTGTCATTTAATGTCTAGGTCCAAGCATATAAGACATTGTCTAGGGACACCATATTCAATTGTATCGTCTAAGAATTATCGTCTAAGGGAACATAATCATGCACACATGACATATGTTCAGCATTGAGCCCAACAATCTGGCTCAATAAGGATCATCTAGGTCAAAGATGATTCAAATTCATGTTGGGTCATCCTAACGTATAGCGAAGCATTAAATTAGAATTAATGTTACAAAACTTCGTCGATTGTGCTTCCCAATAAAGTTGAGCCTACATATAACCACCAACTCTACATCTCTATCCACGTTTGAAATCATAACCTCCAAAGCAAGAAAACTTAACCTCCAAGTTTCTCTCAGAAAACCTCTCCTCTTCCAAAACCTAACCTAGAAAAAGCTTTTCCCTGCATCCATGGTGAACATTGAAGAAGTTATCATCTCTCTAGAAGAATTTTATGTTGTTGTAAAGAGAATCAACATAATAAACTCCACCTTTGACAAGCCTTTCAAGTTGTTTCTTGAGTGTTGGGTGGATCTTGAAGAGTTGTGCTCTAATGATTTTAGTGTACTCATTGATATCAACCACTGTGGTATGATGAGGTACTTGGTAGGGATACACGAGTATTGCCTGAACTTGTGAAGCAGTACTGGACCAATGTGGAGCTACGAAAAGAAGGACTCAACTTCAAGGTGCTTGGAAAGGAAAGGAAGGTGACTATAGCCACCATCGTTGTTGCTATAGGCTATAAACGCTACAACAAGTGATTCTATGAAGGATGGGATGATCTGTACGCCTATCATGGAACTATAGAAAGGATGTTGTATAGCTATTGACGGATTGGCAAGTGTACCAAATCGTTCAAGTAATATAATTGGTAAAACCCAATATCGTTCTTTCCAAGAGACTCGAATGGCTTTCTCGTTCACGTAAATTAAAATAATAAGACTTGAAAATAAAAATTAATAAATTGATTTGAGAACAAAAATATTAACATGCAAAATAGATTGATTCAATTGACAAAGGAGAACAATGGATGAATGGAGTTGTTGGGGGTTTACAATTTCATCTAATCCGCTCCCTCTTATCTACTCCTCTTGAATTATTAGTTTGATTAATTAATTGTTATGCGACTTTCTTAGCCTACCCTTAATCCGATCCCTCGACGAAAAGAGCCTAATATTAACTACTGACTTGCTATCCCTAGCCTCCCCTAGCAATTAATATCGCATTATAAACAGAAGTTAATGCAATTGATCGTCCTACTCCTATCCCTAGGTGGTATTGCAAAATCAAGAAATTACTCATCAATTCATGTCATTACTGTACGTCCCCATATTAATAAAGACAAACATCAGTTACCGAATGAGTTAAATGATAAAGGCCTTAAGCATAGATGAGAACCCAACAATTAACAATAAAACATATGGAAGCCATATAAATAATCAAGAGTTTCAATAAAAGAGAGTATCAAAAGATTACATTGTTTCCCCCAACAACAATAGGGTTTAGTTCACCATNNNNATGGTGAANCNAGATGAAAAATGGAAGAAGAATTGAAAAGCAAACCCTAGAAAAGATGAAAAGGAGCCTAAGCATCCAAGAGATTCTCTCCAGAGAGCAAAATTAGGTCTGGTCGTTCTCCGCTGTCAAAAGAATGACTCTGAACTCGAAATAGGGGTATTTATAGGTGAGGAGCGCATCAGAAAACAGGCCCAGGCCCAACGGACCACCGCTCGGCGGCAATTGTCACCGCCCGGCGGTTTCCCTCAAAACCGCCCAACGCCAATGCTCGTACCTACTCCTCGCCCTGGGCTGCCCAGCGGTATAAGTTGCCGCCGAGCGGTGCGTTGACTCTTCAAATCTTCAATTTTCTTCTCTTTTCTTGAGTCTACGACCTTTATCTTCAGCTCCATTCTTCATTTCCTCAAAATAGCTACAAAACAATGCAAAACAAGCATAATGTTGCTTAAAACAGCTTTCGACTCTCTATAGACTCATTTATTGAGTTTTGCTTGATTCTAAGCTCATTCCAAGTAGTAAAGGGCGTAATTAGGTCTAAAATGACATATGAAAATAACTGTTTTTCAACCTTCATCAATAGCATAAGCTTCAATAGAGACCTTATCGACAAAGAGATCGTATATCGACATATGACTCCCTATGCAAAAGTGCTACAACACTTTGTGTTGAAAACCTTTCTACACAAGAGTAGCTCGAGGGACCATGTCACGGAGCTGGGTAGATATGCTATCTACCATTTATTGACCTGAGTGCCCTTTAATTGTCTGTATGTCATCTAAGTCAATCTGATCAAGTCTACCAAAAACCTACACAAGGACGTGTTTTGGAGCCATTATGGGTCCTTAATATTTTGTGTCATTCGACACCAAGGGATCGTCAAACACATGTTTTTTTACTAATGTTCCTCTACAGGTAAGGAAAAACATAAATGTTGTATGATGCATATAAAGGCCAACGCTTTGGCATCAATAACATTAAGCAGATGCATCTAGGGAGATGGAGGTTTAAAAACTGAAAACCATTCCTCCCTTCGAAGCAAAGAGAATTTCAAGGGAGAGAAATGACAAGCTAGCACCTGTCCATAGGAACTCGAAGCTTAAGGAGACACTAAAATTGAAAAGTTTAGGCTAACTTTTTTGAACATCAAGGTTGAGATCACCACCCGATAAAGGATGAAGGATGTTAAAGTTTAGAGGCTTATAAGTAAGGTACAAGCATCTACTGCTCAACCTTCATGAACATTCTGTACTAAATATTTGCGATAGATTGAAATTCCTCCTCTTCCTCGTCCTAAATACTCTCATTCTTTGGTTGCCAAGGAGAAACCCAAGAAGACCAAGGTGTCTTTCACTTGAACAACTCATCCTGAAGATAAAAAAGAGGATTGCATGAGAAAAGACAAAAAGAATGAAGATTTATTCTTGCTCTTACGTTGTCCACATTCTCTTAAGCTTACGTCATCTAGACTCCTTATTTGAAAAAGAAAAGTTTCTTTACAATAATTCAAATCTTTATTGTATTGATTTTACATCCTTTCGAAGAGTGTAAACTTTTGTACTTGTATTTCAAAGTTGTTTTTAGATTTAGTAATGAATTAAAAAACTTGTAAGTTTAACTTAATAGGGTTAAACGATCTAGTCAGTTGCACTAGAGTTATACCAAGAGTGGTGAAATTTGTCTAACCAGTTGGGTTAGTTGTAAAACCAAGAGTGGTCAAATTTGATTGTATTCTTTTGAAAGATTAATGGAATCCCTTAAGAGTGCTTAAGAGAAAACTAGATGTAGCTTAGTTTAGAGTGAAACACTTTAAAAATAAGCTTGCCTTCTTGCTTTCTTTTAAAGTTTTCCAAACGCTTATAAAAATCTCTAAGTGTTCAACACTACTGGCAAATTGTCTAACCCCTGCAATAATATCTGACACTAATTTTCGAAAATGATGGACTCCTTTTAGGCTGAATGTGCTTGTTTTGATAATGTCAGGAGTTGATCAAAGGTATTTCAGTGGAGATGAACAATGGTGGAAGAAACTGGAAGAAGGTTTATGGATTGAAAATAAAGAAGTTCTCTCAGTGCAATGAGGTGATTTGCGGTGCAAGGAAGGTTCTAGCGGGATCCCACTAAGGAATGTGGTTAAAGGAGGTTGTGAATCACTCTCTTAGTCGTGACCTTTAAGAAGAAGAGGATTCTGGAGTTTTCTCAACAGAGATTCTCCATAATTCATCAAAGGTAAGTCAATACAATTTTAGCCTTCTAACGCTTAACGCACATCTGGATAACCTTGTCAAGGCCTTATGCTACTTGGTCTTTGAAGTGGCTTCCCCTTGGGCTTCTAGCTTCCAATTCAACTGGATATATAAGACCTTGGAATCCTTAGAGGTTGCTTCTTCAAGTTCTTCTTGCATCCTTCTAATGGGCTTTTGAAATAGGTCCACTGATGGGCTTTCTTCCATTAGAAAAAGTTTTAAAGCTCTATTTTAACCCCTTTTCTAGAGTTTTTCTATGGTTTACCCTTCACTGCATTTTTCAATCATCCATCATGCCTCTTGTGAAGTTGCAACCCTTATTCTTCTCAAAACGGGCTTCACGCATCGGTGAATAAGAAAAGTTGTTCTACAATCTTTTATTTTATTTACAAAGAACCTTCTCTATGACTAGTGCGGAAAAGGACTTTAACGTCACCCTTTAGACGTTCGATCCTCGAATATCCAACGTAAAATGACCGGTGACATTTTCGTAAATAAAACAACTATTTAAACGTCGGCTATGGGTCACGACGTCTAAATACTCATATACGTCAGCTCCTCCGAGTGGACGCCAAAACTAAACGAAAAAGTAAAATAAATTAATTTTTTATTCTATTTAGACGTCGGCTATGGGGGCCGACATTTAAATACTCATATACGTTGGCTCCCCCGAATGGACGCCAAAACTAAACGAAAAAGTAAAAAAAAAAAATATTCTATTTAGACGTCGGCTATAGGGGGCTCGACATCTAAATACTCATATACGTCGGCTCACCCTAATGGATGCCAAACCTAAACGAAAAAGTAAAAAGAAAATAATTTTTTATTCTATTTAGACGTCTAGATACTTAGCCCAAAAATCTAAAAAGTCAACTTTTGACTCCATTTGGACGTCCGATCCAGCCACTCCGAGGTTTATAGTCATTTAAATGTCGGCCACCCCCATTCCGGACGTCTAAAGTGTGCACCAAAATAAAATTTTAAATGCTTTAAACGTAAACTAGGTAGGCGAGCTGACGTTTAAAGCCATTTATACGTCGACTAGGGGGGAGCTGAAGTTTAATGTTCTGTTATTACCCAACTCGTGCTCGGGGCAACAATTAGGCAACTCAGTATTCATCATTTCCTAAACCCTAAACTCTAAACCCTAAACTCTTCACGGGCTACAATTTTAAGGTTTGTTTTCTCACTTTTGCACCGCTTAAAATTAATTTTATTCCAATTATATTACTCTTTGATGAATTATCTTCATTTGAACTGATTAAAATGTGTTTTCGTTGCGCTTTGGTGCAGTTTTGTTCGTGTGCTTGGTCTTCGTGACTACTTTGGCCCTATACAAAAAAACACTCAATCCATGAGTCAGGAGGCATTGAGGAAGATGGATCTTCAGTGGGAGGAAAGGCTCAACCAAAGCATGAGATAAATGGAGCAACGATTCATGGAGCAGCTACAAGAACAAAAGGAAAGACAAAGAGAACTTGAAGAGAAGTTGCATTCCATGACGCAGGACACTATGGGTTGCCCAATGAAGCTCCCACAACAAATGTTTGATCTATGTAGTCCGCCGTCTATATAGACGTCTAACCTGTGTAGTCCAACGTGTATATAGACGTCTAACTGTGGGGTCTAACATTCCATTAACGTCTTCAAGAAAAACCTCGAATCGGGATAACACATAAAAAGCCCAAAATAACAGACATTAAAAACCTTTTCTACACTAGTGTATCTCTATAGTTTTTTAGTCAAAATTGGAAAATTATCTTCAACTACCTCTTCAGCATTTTGATATCCAAGAATTGCTTCATTTGTACATGCCATTTGCCCCAGTCTTGCCATTAAGAATGAATAGATTAGTTAAAAATGTACTAGATCCCATTTTTCATTAGCTCTTTATACTAGATGTTAGAATAAATGGAGAGAAAACACACACAAAAATAGCATACACAATAAAAATACAGAAAAACTATACTTTATGGGTAATAAGTAGAATACACACTTTGTATGACACATTTAACTAACCATCTACAACTTTTGATATCCAAGAATTGCTTCATCTGTACACGCCATTTGTTTCAATCTTGCCATTAAAAATGAATAAATTGATTAAAAATGTACCAGGTTCCATTTATCTTTAGTTCTTGATACCAGATATTAGAATAAAAGGAGAGAAAACACACACTAGCAAACAAAGAAAATACAAAAAAGACTATACTTTATTGATAATAAGTATAGAATACACGCTTTGTATGACAACATTTCACAAACTAACCATCTACAAGTTTGAATCATATCCTTACACTATTTACTTATAAAAAAATAGGGTTAAATATGTTTTTAGTCCATATACTATCAAGCGGTTTTGGTTTTAGTCCCTCTTTCAAAGTAAGGTACATTTTAGTCCTCCTCCTTAAGGAAACTTTGATTTTAGTCCTCTAAAACTAACACTGTTAAAAACCAGCTAATGTGGCTAACGGTGTAATGGCATGTCATTTTCCATTTTTTTTTCTGACACTAGTCAATATTTCTTTCGCAGTTTTTCTCCCTCTCTCCCTCCGTCTCCTTCCTACCTTCCAAATGGTAGTTATTCAAATAACAAATCGATTTCTCTCAATTGCAGTTTTCTTGCATCATCTTCGTCCCAAATTACAGTTTTCTTGCATCATCTTCGTCCCAAATCATCGAAGCCACATAACCTACATCCAGAAAAATCGAAGACCAAACCAAAAATCGTGAAACCATCGTGACTCTATAGAGAAAACATCACACAAGAGAATCCTGGTTTTCTCCCTGCCAACTTCAATTTTATTTTCGAATTAACAAAAACCACTCTCCATTAGCTCCACCACTCACCATCAGAACCAAATTCTTCATCAAACCAAATTCAAGCCAGTGAAGAACACCCAATCAGAAAACCAAGATTGAAAGAGCAAACCATGGATCTCCCTTACTTTGAATAACAATATCTGTTGCAACTACCTTAAATCCCAGAACCATTTTTTCACCTGCATAAAACGGAGCCAGTAGACCAAATCACAGATCCCGTGCCAGTTTATTCAAGATCGTTCTTCTATCACAGGTCACCTCATTCATCTTTACCTTTGTTCCCAATCTACATCCCAACCACAATCATCCTCACCCACGCTCACGACACCGTCATCACCAAAGCCCCAAGACTCACGCCCAACACAACACAGTACAAGGATAATTGTCGACAGTGGGTATGGGTTCTGAGTATAAGTGTTGTGACCACGACGATTCGGTTTGATCTTCGGTTTGCAGTGTAGAGGAAGAAGAGTTTTTCTCGCTGGCAATGGAGTGGCGGCCTTGGCTGACGACAATGTCTTTAGGCGAGCGACAGCGAGAGCGATGAGCTCTCGGAGTTAGGGTCTAGCTCGAGCGAGTAAAGGGGGCAAGTGTTTCCAACTGCCGTGAGAGGTGTGTTTTCTTCCGGCGTAGGTTTGTGGCGTTTGGTCTTGTGAGTGGCGGCAATGGCGACGGCGGCTCCCAGTCTCGTTGCGACAGTAGCAGCGGCGTGCAAGAACAAGAATACCTCCCTTTCGCGCGAAGAAGAGAAGAAGGAGAAGGGACCTAGTGTCGTGGTTGGCGATGGCTCTAACGGCGTGTTTCGTCGTTGACAAAGACGTGAACCGTAATATGCGGTGGTCGATTGGGTGAAGGGTTGGGTCGTGGTCGTGACCAGCGGAGGTGATTTTGGATTGACTAATGTGACTAAAAAGGAGGTCATGGATGGCGTAGGGCAAGTGGAGAAGTGTTGGATGAGGGAGGAAAAAATGACCCAATGTGAGACAAAAAAAGGCGTGGCATTCCTCGTTAGCCAGGTCAGCAAAAAGTTAACGTTGTTAGTTTTGAAAGACTAAAATCAAAGTTTCTTTAAGAGATGACTAAAATGCACCTTACTCTGAAAAAAAGACTAAAACCAAAACTCCTTGATAGTATAGAGACGAAAAGCATATTTAAGCCAAAAAAATATTATTAGTAAATAACAATACTTTTCAACAAACTTTTTTTTTCAAATCATTTCCCTTAAATAATATTATTCTTCCTTTCTTATTTTACTAAATATCTGCTACTTACTTGTTTTAAAATACAAATTTATAACTCAACATTTTTTCACTCATTAATAATATTAAATTAAATCACCATAATTTCCAACTTTCTTTTTCAATTAATTTCACCTACGATTTTAGTATTATTTAATTTAATATTTCTAACTTTTTACACCAAACTTATTTATACTAAATAAATATACATTTTTTAAATTTATTTTAAAAAAAACACTACACTTATAAAATATTAATACCATAATTTTTCTCTAATGAACTTTTTTTTTTTTCATTGCTTTTTTTAAAAAAATAAATTAAATCCAACACAATTGATTTTATGAAAACTGATTTTTGACTAATTTTCCTACATGCCGTCCAAAAAAATAAAATAGTAAATTTCCAAATTTTTACTTTTATTTTATTTTTCTATTTAATTATTATTTTCAATGTTTAAAACAATAGAAATTACTTCCTTTTTTTCAACTGTAACTAATTTACTAAACTTAAAAAAAAAATACTACATTTCTAAAGTTTACAAAATAACCTTAAATTAACACATTAAAAACATAGAATGAGGATTAAAATAAGAATCATAAGCTTATGTTTGATTAGACTAAACACCCTTTTGAAAAGAATAAAAATAAAAATTATACAGAAACAATCAAAATTAACGAAGATAACCTACATTTAACTAATTTCTTTTCTGATTTTGTTCTTGTGTCCTATTAAGGAGACATATCACTCAAGTTTCATATAAGGAACAAAACATACAAGGACCATGACAAGACTCAAGTGAAAAATATAGTTTATATAAGAAATAACAGCCATAATTTTGAAAATACAACTATAATCAAATATTAAAATAAAAAAAAATAATTAATAAAAGTGTGACTCTAAAAAGCATGTATTTTTATCTTCAAAGTATAAAATCTAGTGTGATAGAAGGATTATAATTGTATTAATGTGGTTGCTTTCACACACATAACAAAATTGTATTCACACACATTTTCATGTTGTTGCTTTCACTTTTAGTTTAAAGTTCCATGGACACTTTATAATTGACCTAGGCCAGCTGGTGATTACCCATCACTCCATTACAAGGGGATTAACTTGGTTGTTGAAATAGAACCATGCTATCTTCCAACATCCCAATTAAACTTTTACTCAAACTAAAATATTGGAAAAAGTACCACAATCGATTTTATACAAATCTTTGACCAATAATTTTGTAAAATAAAAATTATATATACAAATCTTTGACCAATAATTTTGTAAAATAAAAATTATATTTTAAACTAATATAATTTTAAGATTTAATTTTATGATTTATTTTATATACATTAGTTTGTGTACGAATTTCTCTTCATCTCACACGTATACTAAATTACCCTTATCTTATACATAAGAAAATACAAAAAATTATATCTTTATTAATTACCATTTCTTTTATTGAAGATAAAAACATTAAAAGTTGTGGATCCAACAACAAAATTAAGAATAATCAAACTAGCCATCTCGATTAAGATTCTCTCATGATTGCATTATATAATAGTGTAAACAAAAGACAAACATCCTTTGAAATATAAACACCCATAAAAAATATCTCTCTTTATTTATTTTCTTCTCTTATTAAATGATAAAATATGCAAAATTTATATTTTTTTTCTCAATTATTATTTACTATTTTGGGCGTATATATATGTGCAATTTTTCTAGTAATATAGTTTTACGTGAAAAATATAAAAACCAAAACTATAATTGAAAGTATTGGGCACCAAGAAAGTTAGTAAAAGGGAAAAAAAAAAAAAAAAGGAAGACATGAGCTTGCATGACTTGTTCAAAGCAAGTACAATCTAGATTCCTTTTGGC
The DNA here is from genome assembly GCF_000741045.1 of Vigna radiata var. radiata. Lineage (NCBI taxonomy): Eukaryota > Viridiplantae > Streptophyta > Magnoliopsida > Fabales > Fabaceae > Vigna > Vigna radiata. The sequence goes on from NC_028357.1 coordinate 24,042,194, forward strand.
TTTCGAAATCTTTTAATTTGTAGACCGTGTTTGGACTTGATGATTGTACCATGAGACCAGGAACACGAAGCACAGACCCATTCAAATAATGGCCAAACAGAACATAGCGTCGAGCTTCTGCCTTAAATTTTTAGTTCAATACATTCAACCAAACCACTTACTACCTTTGGAACGAGTCTTCACTTTTGTTTTCATTAAGTTGTGTAGAATTTCAATTGAGATTAAAATGTTGGGCACACGCAGCATCCTACTCGGTTCACGCGGTTCAAACACATCCTATTTATAACAACGTCGGCACTGCTCAGCCTTCACTTTTCACTTTCCATTTCAATCAGCATTTTCTCAAACACAATGCCTGCAACAAATTCACCTCCCAGATCGATTCCTCAAAGGGGTCAAGTTCTAAAGAGGATCCTAAAAATCCTCTTCTCTTGTCTCATCTGTGCTTCTTCTTCCAATTCTCCTAATTCCAAAACCTCTTCTTCAATCTTTCCGGCGCCACTTCCTTCCCGTCTCTGAACCCATTCTTCACTTTTCATGTTAACCCGTCGAAAATGGATTCTGGGTCAGCTTCTGTTGGCTTTTTCAACAACCTCCTTAATTAATGTTAATTATGTCTGCGTCCTACGTTGTAACGTTGTAGCCACAACTCAATTTTGTTTTGTTTCATGTAAATTGTATCCCTCCTCTCGCTTTGATCGGGCTTGAAAAATTTGAAGAAAACAAAAATGTAGTTTTGAATGTGCTTTATGTTAATGCTAATGATCAAATCTCTCCGTGAGGTTTTCTTCTGCTCATTTTTGTCCTTCCAAAAGAAATTCAATCTAATTCTATTAAACTTTCTTGTTTGAAGAAGGGGCAAAAGGCAAAAGCTGTTAGAATTTATAAATTTGAATTAAATTCAACGGTCTCATCCACACGTGTAAGTGAGATGATGATTTTGCAGTGTGGCATTTGGCTAATAATATTTTACTGCTTTTGACGAATAATTCAAAGAAAAATGGGGTGTGCCAAGTTACTCTTTGACAAATGATGCTTTGGAATTGGTAACGTATAAATACTATACTATGATATAATATAATATAATATACTTTAAAGCGAAATAAATTTGTTGATGTAAAAGTTGAACAGGTGTGAAAACATTATATACATCTAAGACTAGATATGTAAGAATCTATGGAAGTATATAAGAGGATCCCATTACTTTTAGAAAAAACCTATTCGAGAAAAAGAAAATAAACGTAAAGATGGACGGAGTGGTTATGGGAAGGTGTAATTCCAACTCCCCATTTAAAAAAAAAAAGAGTAATATATATTTAAACATTTACTTTTATAAAAACGCCCTCATGCAATAACTACTAATACAGTGATTTATCTTACAATATATTTCTTCAACATTATGTATCTTCTTTTCTACTGAAGTTTTTTTCTTTCTTTTAATTTTACTTGGCATTTTACGGTAGTTATTGATTAGGTTTGTCGAATGTACCATGTGAAATATTTAATGTCAAAAGATATTGTCTTTATTTCAAAAAAACAATGTTGAAATGGGTTTTATGGTGTATTCTTGTGTTTTAGATTGATTTTTCATGGGTTCATTGGAAGAAATTATTGACAAAAATTAAAAAAAAAAAACATAAATTGACGTTTATTGTTCATACAACAGACGTCAATTAACATTTGTTATAAATACAACTGACGTTAATTGACGTCAGACATAGAGCAATATCCAACATCAATTTTCTCTATGTACGATGTCGGATTGTTCTATATCTGACATCAGTTAACGTCGAATTTTTTAAATTTGACGTCAATTTAACATCTTTCGATATGACGTCAGTCTCAAATTCGACGTGATAGGCCGAAAAACACCGATGTTATACGATATTTTTGTACTAATTTTATACATAATGATGTTGGAATTGATGAATCGTGAGAATAGACAAGATTGTGAAGCAAATAGGCTTCTCGAAAAAGAGAAAGAAACATCATCTAAGGCTTAATAGTCTCCAACAACGTCTGTTGCAACAATGTCTAATGAACAATCCACTACTCTTGCACATACGATTATAGCATCTAAGGGTGGAATGTCTACTAAAAAACCTTGATCAGTTGCGTCGAATAAAAGAAGGCCAAGAAGATTAAGATGCCTTCTCCCACCAGGGAATGTCCTGAAGAGTCTGATAACTCTAATGATGGACTTGTTCTTAAAGAGCTCCAGAAGCACACCAAAGCATTCAAGAGGCACACTTATACTTCCAAAAAAGTAATTATTGTTGTGCCCCCTCATAAAAAGCAAAGGATAATCATCAAACGCTCCTCCCAGACAGCATCGAGCATTCCTGTAATAGCGTCTATGTTTATGATGGACAACATCAAGAGCCCCCTCCTCAATTACCACCAAGAGCATTTACTCCTCCTATGCAAACTCAAACTTCGTCACCCAAACAAATGACCCCTCACAAATCACCTAAACAACACTCTCCTAAACAAACCTCTCCTCAACACTCACCCAAACAAACATCATGTGATCAAACCCCTCTTGAATCTTCACAAAACACCAAACCAACTATCACACATACCTTACTCTTCATAAAAATACCCAACTTTAAAAAACAAATCCCAAGCCTCACAAAAAAATTTCTTTCCCTCTCCTAACCTCGAATCAACACCCAGATTACCAACCACAACCTTACCAAGACACCCACCAAAACCTACCAGATTTTCCACCTATCCAATGTTGAGATTGGTATAGCGCAACATAATGTTTAGGAGCGTGAATACAGTCAATAATCAAAGGGGAGGGGTGCATTGGTTCTTTTAAGAATATGATTTTCTTTCGGAATTTTTATCAAACATTTTACAAACAAAGATATAAAGATAAATAAAATCACACAAGAAATTTTATCTTGGTTCGAATCAACAGATTCTACGTTCAGTCATTAATCACTATAAAGAGTGATTAACCTTTTTCTCTAGAAATCAGTAACAGATTACAATATAGAAATAAGGATTGAGATTAGAAACCACCTCTCTTAACTAGATGAGAGATGAAAGACACCTCTTTGACGCCCAAAATGATGAACAACTTGACTCTACTTTGTAGGTATACTTTACCAATTAAACACACCATGAAAGAGCACTTCCTCCTACAAGCACCAAGTTCAAAAGCTCCCTTTTCAAATAAAAACACTACATGTGGATTAGAAAGACATTGTCAAATAGGACGACATTCCTGGAATGTTTCCTAAAGCTTTTATTCCTACCATAGTCGTACAATCACAACAAAAGCAATGTTACTCTTCCCAAAGCGTAAAAAAGTACATATCTTCGTACATGAAGTCACCAACTCTCAAGAATGTCAACTCTCTCTAAGTAACAGTCGTCTCTTGAACAAAACTATATAAGGTTGACTCACACAAAAGAATAGAAGAACTTTTGTTATCATTTGTATCGTTATGTTGTTATTCTCTCTATAAGATTACATCGTCTGAGTTTATTCATAAAACAAAAGAGAGAACTTCACAAATTTTCATATTTTGTTATATTGTACTTATCCTCTCAATGAGAGTTACTCAGATTTGTACTTGTCGACAAAACACTGATTGCATTTGGATATTCTGAAGAGAATTAAAAAACTTTTATTGTTTAGCTTAGGAGAGTTAAACATTCTAGACGGTTGTATAGGGTTGATACTAAGAGTGACTAGAATACTTAGAAACAATGAGTGGTTAATAATACTCTGTGTATACTAGGAGTGATTCGTACTCGGTTGTAATCTTGGATAAGATTAATGGAATCTCTCAAGAGTTTTTAAGAGAGACTGGATGTAACTCCAGATTGAGTGAACCAATATAAAATATTAGTGTTATTGTTTTTCCTATTTAAAACGCTTGCTTAAAAACATAGGCATTTAACAATTACTATAATTTAATTAACACTCACAATAGTTATTTAACGTTGTCTTTTGAAACATTATTGAAACCACCCCCTCTCCCCCCCCCCCTTTTTTCTAGTGTTTCCCTATATTTCAGTTAGTATCAAAGCTAACCTCAAGGGTTAGTTCTTCGCCAGAATTGAGGAAATGATCTTGACTGTGATGGAAAATGAAGGATACATAGTAAATCACCCTCCTTTGTTCAAGGGGGAAAAGTTTGACTACTAGAAGCAACAAATAATTTCTTTCTTTGAGTCATGCCACATAGATATGTGGGATGTGGTTAAAATTTTATACCTCTTGACAAGAATGGTGATGAACTGCCTAGAAATAGATGGACAAACGAGTAAAAACACAGTTACCTTCTAAACTCAAAACCTAGAAATTCATTAATGTTTGCTCTTTCAGAAAAAGAATACAGGAGGGTACACACCTTCAAAGGAGCCAATAAAATGTGGAACACTCTGATCGTCACACACAAAGGTTCCAACAAAGTAAAATGAAACAAGTTGAGCCTATTAGCAAGCCAATGTGAAATGTTTCCAATGGAAAATAATGAAAACATCCAAAGCATTCAACAAATTCCAAACAGTCTTAAATGAGCTAAGATCATTAGGTAAGGTCTATGAAAACTCTGATAATATGAATAAAATTTTGTGTAGTCTTCCTAGGCAATGGAGACCACAACTGTCTGCTTTAAGAATATAAAAAAAAATCTTGATTGTACAAATACCTCAATATGAATTTAGGCAAATGAAAGCAAGATGCTATAAACAAATACCTCAATATGAATTGATAATGGTCTCATTTGGATTGGAGTTTCCAATGAGAAAAAAGTTGTAAACTAAACCTTAAGAGTATGGCTCAATAAAAAGAAGTTATTTAAACCGAAGAAATTACCTTCAAGAAAGAGATATTTAAACATTCGAGAGACATGCAAACAAAGAAAAAATAAAATTTTACTTTCTTAGACAAAGAACTAAGGTTTGAATGTGAAAAACGATTAGGAGATGCATCAGTACAAAAATTAATGTGGTCAAACCTTAAAAAATGGAATTGTAAATTATTATCTCCCAAAAAAACTAAAGATGAATAAGCAAATCGAACATATGGTTTTGATGTGACAAAAGTATATAAGTTTTTTGACATTTTTCTTAAATATAAGTAAAAACAATTAATTGTTACCATACACCACTTCAAATGATTAAGAAAAAGGTAAAAACTATAGAAAACATCATAATGTTTTTGATAATTTTGCCAATACTTGTATATATTTCAGGAATACCTGAAGTTATCGAAAAAATGAGCTTGAAGTAAAAAAGAATTCAATGCAGGTTGATAATTAGTTAGCATTTTATAATTCTTATTATTATGGCTGATATTGTTTACTGCTTTAGTCCTTAACATACAAAGCTAAAAATTACTTGAGATATAGTCAAAAGAGTTAATAGTGCTTAATTTTGTTTTCTTTTTCTATTAATTTTAAATTATGTTGAATAACTTCTTTATAAATTGTTATCAATTTTGTTTTTCAAACTCTAATTTACTGTAGTATTTGGATATACCATAAAATAGAAAATTACTATAATAAGTAGTAGATACATCATAGTATAGGAAAAACTCATTATTTAAATTGTGTTATTACTATATGTATTGGATTTTAGATGTGGATCTACGACAATAATTCACTATATAGCTTTTGATGTATATTTCCAACATATATGTTGTTCGAGTAAGATTCTAATAGAAATTGAAATTCTAAAATCTTTCTAGAGTAATTGCATTACTTAAAAATAAAAAATTTCAAATTTCAACAAAAATATAATAATTGCAAACTTGTGTCTTCTTTTCATATTCTTTCAACTCAATTTTGGTTTGGAAGTAATTGCTAACGTGACTAAGATCAAAACATAATAGAGATGACTACTTTTCAGTTTATGTTGACTAGAGATTTTTTTATTGATGTTCATAAAAGTTATTTTTTATTTGAATTGTTAAGATTATTTTTGTTGTTTCTCTAAATCAATTTATTTTTTATTAACTTTATTGGCTAATATTAAGAAGACCATCTTTGATAGATGAGAAATCATTTTTTTATTCAGTTGACATGATTTATTTTTATTATTATTATTATTATCGAAACAAATGTTATTATTTGTCGATCGTTCATTTGTATTTTTTTAAATGTTGAATGAGATCATTTTCAAATAAAAAAAAATCAATAAATCTAATTTTGTTTATCCAAACAGAAATTATAATAATTTAAAAAAACATCCATCCACATTCAATGTATTTAAGTATCGTAAAAATTTATAAATTCTCTATAACAATAATTATTAATTGTAGTTGAAGACATCTTATTTTTAATGACTGGTCAGACAATTAAACTACTCTTGTTAAACTGATATTAAAAGTGATTTTTAACGGTTGTTTAAACTTTGTTCTAAGTAAAGTTTATTTGAATTGTTTTTTTTTTAAATTATTAAATTTATAAGATAGAATAGAAAATTATGAAATTTATGTTAAACTATTGTATTTGTATAATAGATGAGGGAAAGGTGTTTATTTGAAAGTTGACGAATGTGTCATTGTATTCATAAAGAATGTCTAACCGCGTATTATAGTTCCACCAATTTTTTGACCACTTTCAGATGTGATCACTTTGATTTTTCGAAAACATTTTCGAAAATTTGTCATCCACTACACACTGTTTTCATAGATGGTCGTTTTTATTAATTATTTAAATGGTTAAATATATATGTCATTTTAAAATTTAAACATAAAATTAAAATTTATTTATGTCTAATATTTTTATATATTTATTTTTAAATTTTAAAAATAAATAGATATAATTATTTTAATTTAATGATATTAATATTTTACATGTAAATAAAATTTCAAACTAATATTTAAAAATATATTTCATGGTCAAAGTTTTGATATCTTAACTAAAGAATTTATCAATTAATTCTCAGGTAAACTTGTTAATCGTTGGAAGAAGATGGGGTAAAAGAAATAATAATATGAAAGTCAAAACTAATATTTTTAAGTTATTTTTTTTATATAATAAATATTTAAAAGTTAATTTGGAAAACAACATGCCAAATAATTACATGTTAGAAAAGCCGATACATAAACGATGATAAATTCTGGAATAAATAACTTACAATTTAAAAATAGGTTTCGGTAGATATTTTGTGGGACCGAAATACTAACATTTTTCTGACGTGACTTTACTGCTTTCCAATGCTTGAATCGGGTTCTCTGATTATCTTTTTTTCGCTTGGGCTGCTCGATCGCCTGCAATCTTGGCCGTTCGGTGATCTTCAACCCTGGACCGCTCGTCCGCCTTCCCGATGAAGAGGAAGAGGTACCTGCAAAAGGCACTCCAACGCCCAAGTCAGGCGTGTATTGAAGAGCCTCGGCTCTTAATTGAATATTTACTGAAGGGTTTTCACTATTTGAGTATTTGATAATATGAGTTGAATGTGAGTAGAATATGAATGAAGTGTGATTGGAAGATCATTGGATGATTAGAAGGTACCTGGCTTGTGACCCTGACTCTCTATTTATAATTTGTCTCATGGACCTTAAACTGATATAAGCCTAACAGAATAAAATATAAACAGAATTTAATATAAACAGACTTACTTGAAAATCTTGTTAGTTGCTAAATATCTTTAATCAATTATTTTAATTCGTACATCATCCCCCCAAGTTCGAGTTAATCGTTCGGTTTTAGCCGTGGTTAACTATAAGACTTATGAGCTTGAGGGAGGTTGTTCTCGTTGTGTTGTAAGGCCGGATGACCAAATACCTGAACACTTGCAATCATGGAAGGCTGAGCAGTTGAGGCCGAGTGGCCGAACACTTGTGTTGCCGAATGGCCGTGTACTTGAACACCTGTGAGGCCAAATGACAGAGAACCTGTGCAGCCGAATGGCCGAATACCTGTGTGCCCGAATGGCCGAGTACCCGCAAAGCCTAATGACAGAATACCTGTGAGGCCGAATGGCCGAGTACCTGTAAAGTCGAATGGCTGAATATTTGTGAGTGAGCGTTCATCGGGGGAATGCCTTTGTCGTTCAGATGATAGACCATGGGGGACTGTCTTTGATTTATAATCCATGGTGGAATGTCTTTGATTTATAGTCCATGGGGGATTGTCTTTGATTTATAGTCCATGGGGACTGTCTTTGATTTATAGTCCAT